>NW_015506730.1:93453-103215 GCF_001515645.1 Sinocyclocheilus grahami
TCTGTCTGTGTGTCTGTCTCTCTGTCTGTGTGTCTGTGCGTCTCTGTGTCTATCTGTCTGTCTGTCTGTCTGTCTGTCTGTCTGTCTGTCTGTCTGAAGTTGAGTTCTTGAATGACTGAGGTATTCACAATCTAAAATAGTGATATGATATTGAAGGATTTTTAATTAGGATCTGAGTAAAACACATCAATGGTTCTTTCAGCCAATAGAATCGCTCCCAGGTCTGAGGGGGCGGAGACTAGACCAGGTGTTTTAGGGTGCAGAACTCACCTTGTTCGGAGGGAGCGATGTTGCTAAGCAACACAGGACTCATCCACAGTATCCAGAGTGACAGCGCCATGGTAAGGACAGAGGAACGGACAAGGTGAAAGGGGCGGGACAGTCTCCTGTAACGTCAGCTGAACCTGCAGAGAGACAGACGGCCGACCCCATTCAGTCTGATTGCATTACAGAGTAACGCTCAGCTCTGAAGATCCACATGAGAGTACAGCTTCAGCACTGGGTTACTCTAAGGTCACAACAAAAAGACAGTTTCTTACAGCCAAACTCAAATACTCGATGCTAAAACTCCTGTAACGCTGTTTTCCAGTCTGTCTGAAATAAAATGACTTTAATTCAAATTAGCATATGTTTTGTGTTATTTTACATGTATTTTTTGTATAAAAAATAACTTCCCGACTGCTGTATCTAAGCTGATTGGTTCATGCTCTTATATCAGATTTGCGACACGCTCATCAGAATCTCTTATTTTCATATAATTCAAATCATATGTAGTTCATCATTTACATTCACACAAGAGGATAATGTGTTTTAATTGCAGTGAAGAAGGTCAGCGCTCACACTAATACGATTGCTGTTTATTGACGTATCTATTGATCATCAGGCTGCAGTACTGTCATAGCAGGAGCTGCTCTCCAGCCGCTGCCGACGCGAATGATCACAGTGTCAGATAAAAGAGCAACTGAGCGGCTCGATACTGCGTTCATGTGAGGTTTGAGCTCAATCCCGCAGCCTCAGTCAACTGAAATAGATTCACACTATCATATAAACTTATGGGTGGATATATCTAGAATATATAATCTTGAGATCACAAAAAATATAGTATAGTATCCATGGATCTTGTTATTTGCTGCCAAACGAATCAAACACAACGTTTAAGTATCTTTCTAGTTTAAAGGAATAGTTCACCCAAAAATGACAATTTGCAGGCCATCCAAGATGTAGATGAGTTTGTTTCTTCATCAGATTTGGAGAAATGTAGCTTTGCATCAGTGTCTCAGCAACGGGTGCTCTGCAGTGAATGGGTGCCGTCAGAATGAGAGTCCAAACAGCTGATAAAAACATCACAATAATCCACAGCACTCCAGTCCATCAGTTCACATCTGGAGAAGACAAAAGCTGAAACAAACCCAGCATTAAGATGCTTTTAACTAAAATACAAGTCCATAATCCATAATAACTCTTCCTCCAGTGAAAAAGTGTTCTGGTGTGAATCAGGAGAGAAATCTGCACAGATCAAGCACAGCTCTAAACAAATATGTGGCTGGATTTTGATGTGAGAGACAACAGCAGATGCACTTTTTCACTGGAGGAAGTGTTACTTGTGGATTATTGTGATGTTTTTATCAGCTGTTTGGACTCTCATTCTGACGGCACCCATTCACTGCAGAGCATCCATTGCTGAGATACTGATGCAATGCTACATTTCTACAAACCTGATGAAGAAACAAACTCATCCTGATCTTATATATAACATAATAAGCAAATAAGTATATATAAGCTGAGCTAAAACACAGTCTGGTATCTGACTGAGTGATCAGCAGTTCACTGAATCAGTCCAGTGTACGCGTGAATATCACGACTGTGTGCGAGTGCGCTGGAAAAAATCATTTTTTAAGGATCAGTAATTCAGCATCCCTTCAGACAGACTCGCACACACATTGATTGGTCGGCGGCAGTCTCTCGACGTACAGTCGCCATGGCAACGCTGCGGTGGTGGCAGAGGAGACTCGCATCTCTCGCTCATTTGTGCTTCTCTCTCTCTGTTCTGTGTGTCCAGCCTGGTTTTTCCTGCTATGATCTATGACTCATTTCTTTTTCACAGTTAGCAGTGCTGTGAAACCCCTGCGGGCTCCGTCTCTATTGATGGTGCTTCAAAAATACTCCCGATCCCAGGAGACGGAATCAGACGATTTATCACGAGCGTTTCCCCAGGCGCAGCAGCTCGCACCAGGACCAGAGCTAAAATCCAGCCTCAGGCTTCAGCGCGGCCTATAGCAGAAAAACACTGCAATCGCTGATGGAAATATAACAGACGTTATAAATGCTGGATTGTGATTGGTCAATCACTGCGGTCTGTGATGGTACACAGCTGTACTTTATGCTACACTTGATCACTGGATTTCCTCCATCGCTGCGCTAGTTTCATGTCTCTTGTATCGCTCCACACCCTCTTTCTTCTCACAAAATAAAATCATTTAGACTCATTTCAATATTGCATGTCCATTTTTATTTATTAATTCAGTAAGCAGCCATATGCTTCACATTAGATTCCTGATCAATATATATATATATATATATATATATTAAATTAGCAATGCAAGACAATATATTACTAATGATTTTAGAAGTAAAATGTAAAACTTTTCATGCAAGTAATCCAACAAGTATGTTAAATGCATCCTATATTAATTTTTGATCCGTATCTACATTAATATCCACTTATCCACAGGATAAATGTAATATTACTAATTATATTTGCAAAAACTGAAGTGAATGCAGTCAATACTACTCAGAACTGTGTTGTAAATATGCCACATATTGCTATAATGCAAAATGAGAGTCTGCTCATTATGAAGAATTCACATTAGCCTCTAAACAACAGATAATAATTCAGTTTACATGCTCTTATTATCAGCTTTTTCAAGTTATATTTTATGTTGATAACTCTCATATAATTTATAAATGTAAACCATTAATACATTTTTTATTTATGTTTTACAAGTAATTAATGTTTATACATTCATAAATAATTTTTATGAGCAATCAGTGTTTATACATAAGAAAACGTTCTTTAAGTTTGATCTGTTAACATTTCGAAAATGTTCTAATATTAACATTTTCATCAACTAAAATTTTATTTTTGTCAACAGAAATGATATGCCACTTAAATGAGTGTAAAATGGACCGAAATTAATATAAATGACCAAGTTTTTTGTTAAAAAACAAACCTAAAAATGGTGTAAGCAGTAACACTGGACTCACACTCACACACACACACACACACACACACTCTCACACACACACACACACACACACACTCACACACACACACACACACACACACACACACACACTCTCACACACACACACTCACACACACACACACACACACACACACACACACTCTCACACACACACACACAAACACACACACACACACACACACACACACACACACGTTTACTCATCTATCTAAATGAAGTCATTGCATAGACTTCCCACTGTTTTTATATACAGCTAGTTTTAAATACCATAACCTAACCTAAACAAACACTAACAGAAAACTTTCTGCATGTTATTTTTATACTGTTATTACAAATGAGGGCATCCTCAAAATGAGGTTTTGTCAGATTTAGCTCACATCTGTTACAAATCTGTCCCCTAAATATGGTTAAGTATAGCTACAAACACACACACGTTCATACTGACTGATTCTAACCAAATGAAGAGGACACACATTTAGATCCCTACCTCCTTATGGAAATCAGAAACATAATACGGACTAAATAAAGGTGAAACCACACACACACACACACACACACACACAGCCCTGTACAGATACAAGAGTCACACTTCAGACGCCATCAACACCCTCGAACACAGAGTTATTCTCTGTCACAGAATGAACTGAAGCGGCCATAACACGGATCGACAGCTGAAGATCAGCCAGTCATCAGACTGTGTGCTGAAGCACAGAAATACTGCATACAATAATAACTAGCCATCTTCACATGCTTTATGGTCTGACAGGTGCACTGATAAAAAATATGGTGTAGGATTTACCTCAAAAAAATTTGTCATTTTCACTCAGAAACTGCTAGTAAATTTCACAAATAATTACAAAGACATGTCAAGTAACACATTCAATTAAACATGACATTTTTGAGGAACGAAGACTGAAAGTGTATTTTCTTGTCAAAGGTACTCAGTATTAATCACATGACATATACATCACTGACACCTGTGACACGTGAAAGTGTGAACATGCACTCACACACACGCACACGCACACACACACGCACACACACACACATGCACACACACACACACATGCACACAGACACACTCACAGACTCACACACACACGATCCCTAATGGCCCAGTGACTTACGCAAATAACACCTTCTAATTTAGTACCAGCAAAAACACTGGAGGCTGACACACCCTTACACACACAAACACACACAAATGAAAAACACATTATTAATTATTAAAAATAATTATGAACAATTATTATTAAAATTAGTGGTCGCTATTATGGGACATTCAGTGCAGTGTTATGTTAGCATCACTGAGGTACTATTGTAGTTTTTCTTTTAATTTTTTTTTATTTTAGTTAAAAAATTTTGTAAATTGTTTTGTATTTTTGTCATTGTTATTAAAAATAACAGAAATAAATGTATATATAGTTTTTGCTTTTTTAACTTTGGTTTTTAGTCTTTTTTACATCCGGGTAAACTAAATGAAAATGAGAAATGTTTAAAAGTTTTCATTTTTTATATTTTATTTTATTTAAGTAACTAACGTGTTTCTCTTTGGTTTTAGTTTTAGTTAACCCTGGTGCAGTTTCATATATTCACATATATGAAATGTATCATGCATTTACCACACTGTATGCACGCACTTCATAAATTATGACAAATTTCATTTTTGCTGTCAGAAATTATTATTGTTAATTATTGTATGTTCTACATAGAAAAACAAACCATATCTCCTCTGTTCAGGATCTATCCTCAAGCAGAATACATTTTGATGTGGTATAACTCAATTAAGGTTTAATCGATATCAGTAAAAATGAAAGATTATTGTGTATGAACACAGTATATGTATCTGTGAAAACATTCATGAGACACAACCGTTATTCAGTGACTATTAAAGATGAATTTGCCTCCAGGTGTAATTAAATGTCAAAGTCTAATTAAAGTCCGGCTGTGATGCACTTTCATGGATAACAGAAGCGGTTGATGAAAGCGTGTTGTGAGATAAACGTGGACCACATCCAGCCAAATATTGCCGTCCTCGTCTGTCAGCGCACACGAATTCACTGTCGTGATCAAAACCTGCGTTTGTGGAGCGCCGAGAACCAAACACCAGAGCAGAGCTTCATCTGAAGAGCTTCCCGAAGCACCAGTATAATAATCAGCCTGGAGTAATTGCTATAATTCACCCTCTGTGTTAGAGACATAAACAAACACACCACTCTCATCAGCGCTGCACACAACACTCACTCACACCAGATCAGCTGCAGTCCGTCCGAAAGTCAACGTGAAGCTACAGAAGCCACAGATGAAGTCAAATAAAAAGAAAAGATCATATATTTTGATTTTCTCACATGCACGTTTCACCAAAAATACATCACAGTCATCATGTTCATGTTGCCTTTTGCTAATGAAGCCGAAAAGCAGCATAAAAAGATTAATGGTAGACTATACATCTGGTCATATTTAGATTATCAGCCAGTCTGTGACTGATAAACAAAATCTACTGCTAGCATGCAACTATAAAATAAATGTTTTCAAAAATCATTCAATTTAAAAGATGTCATGTGCATTTATGTCTGAAATTGCATTATATCAAAGCTATGCACATTATGAACTGTGAGTTCAGACACACTTGACTGAATTTATGTGTCTCATAATTGTAAAATCCTTCGTACTAAAGACTTTTGCATAAAACTGCATTAACAGCAGCTCTGTAGACAAAACTAAACGGTCTAAATATGAGTATTTTACATGAACATGTCTTTAAATTGACAATCTAGACCAGATAGTGAAGCAAATGCATAAAATGCATTAAAAAAACAATGCAAATACGGATTATTAAAGCAAAATAAACACCAACAGATGGATCAGGTCTAGTATCCAGTCAGAGGTAAAGGGGTTTATTTTTAATAATGACTGGCTGACTCATTTATATCACAGCTACTTACCAAATAAATAAATACACCAACATAAGGCTTCCGCTTAAGACATAGAAAAGCATTAAATCATCGAAAAAACTGGCCAAGCAAAAAAAAAAAACAAAACATGTACTTACATTGCAACGCTGCAAATACGTTATTCTAACAAAGACCCATTTTTGTCAACCACTATTGGTAACAGACTACATAATTATTCTCCTATTTCAGCTCTTCACTGTTTTAATTTGATTGTATAACTCAGGACTAAATTACTTTCCAGACTGGCTGAGTGACATTTAAGACGTTTAGCAGACAATCTAATGTGATTGTCCCTAAGAAAACAGACCAAATAATGAGAGCTTAAGAGATCCAACACACATTTAAACCACTGCCGGGTTTCTGCACCTCAAGCAACACCAAAAAACTGCAAAAATAATGAGTGTTCTCAAACAGGTTTCCCAAGCACTAATGCTCTGAAAGCGCAGCAGAACGACAGCGAATCTCACGGAAATCAGCTTACAGATGGCTTCTGCACACTACACTGGGGTAAGAGAAAGTATTTTTAACAACAGGGACTCAAAACTGCTGAGACGGCAAAGCAAGAAGGATACACAAATAATGCCTATTTATCTAACGCTATAAATACAGGCACAAACGTATAGATAAATGAATGGCCACCAGCTCAGGGGTCAATTGGTCTGTTGCTATGTATTTATCTATTAATGACTAAACGTCTGAGATTATTCTACAGCTGCATGAACCTCTTCATCACAGGCTGAATCTATAGATATACTGTGGTACCAATAAGCCAACAACAGAAGTGACATACGAGATTATTTTCTGCTCTTCATCCACTTGCTTTGACTAGTAACCAGTGTTTTTGCATGTCTTTGCATTTGAGTCTTTGCTCGCTCAACCATCCGTGAGTCTTCACAAGATCATTACGAGCTTCTTTATAAACACACGCTCTCTTCTCCATATATCCGCCTGTAAAACACAGTAACACATGCACATTGACATAACTACGCATCCGAGGACTTGTATTGTTCTTATATGGTCTAAAATCAAACCTAAATAAATATTAACATATTTTTCACCAAGCGATGATGTCCCGGTTTTGTCAGACTCAGCTCACTTCTGTAGACAAATTTATCCTCAAAATGTAAGCCAGTAACTCCGAACACACACTTATCTCTCTAAAGGGGACATACGGCACCATAGACTTACTAATATAGACAAAATACCACAAACCCTAAAAGAAAACATTCACCATGTTTAGAATAAAACATGAAAGCATTATTGTTTTATTTATGAATCATTTTCCCAAAGAGGACAGTTTTTCCAGATTTAGCTCAATTAAAGCGTATCCAAATGCACTAGTTGGGGCTCATGCATCGCTCAGGAGAAAGATACGGCGTGTGCGGGAGATGGAGGAGATGTTGGGTGGGGAGAGATGGAGAGATGGAGAGATGGAGGTCTGTCAGAATGCACCAGCAGCCAGTGGCGCCAACGCATTTACACACCACTCACGCACCGCAGCGTTCAGCTCGCCTTTGGCCTGTAACTCAATTTACATGCAATGAAAAATGACCACAACGTACGTGTGTGTGTGTGTGTGTGCGCATGCATGATATATAGGTCTGTGCATGCAGAATGTGCGCTTATGTGTGTGTGTGTGTGCATACAGTGATATGTGCATGCACAATGGCGTGTATATTCTATATGTGTATGTGTGTGTCCTCAGATGTAAGCCAAAAATAACATTTATTTTGGGTGGCATTCGGTTCTTAATTGGAAATATGAGTCATACATACAATTACAAATACATGAATATAGGCTGTATGCATAGTGTATAGGTCATCTCAAGTGTCCCAATTTACCTTAACCCACCCTGTTCTGTAAATTCCAGAGTACTAGATAGAATTGTGCTCACTTAAGTAAACGTGTATAATGAAATGATGTTGTGTATCGACCGTGATATGAAAATGTGTGTGTTTAGGACTGAACCGAACACACACTGTTCCTTCATTCAGTCATTCTTACCTTCTGTATCCACCCTACATCTCCTCCCCGATTCACTCGCTTCTCCTCTTCTCCTCCAGTGTCGCCAGAATGCATCAAGATTAAAATTTAATCAGCTGCCATCTTTCCAGACGATAAAGGACCAAAAACATGATATTCAAAAGTGGGAATAATCCACCCTTCAGTCACAAACACGCAGGAGGAATAATAAACACGGGCAATGCTATAATCCAATATGAATACAGTCTCCTGACCCTGTCGATAAGACAAATCAACATACAACATTAAGAGCATCCATGAGTGAAGACGACAGTCGCTTTGGTTTATTAGTCATTATGAGCGCAAGCGAAGATCTGCGCGCGCTCCGACTAATAATCGCGCGGGTTTAGAGGCATTTACGCGATGAACTGTTGATCGTCAAGGGTATTGCAATGAGACGATGAGCTGGGGGTGATCCTCTTCTGCTGCAAACTAAACACTGAAAGAGCTAGAATATTAATAAGAAGTTACTGAGCCGAGGTAAAAATATATATACTGTGTGTCTGGCGCCGCTCCCCGACCACGACAATACAAAGGGTGACCCTTTTCATTGAAACCAAAAAATAATCATATTACTAAAAAGGAAAAATCGAGAAAAATAAATGCGTCGATCGTTTGCTGCGGACGCAGAATCCCTCCCCGCGCACGCGTTAAATCCGTATTAAATGGCACCGATAATCACCAGCATCCGCGACATCTAGCGCAGAAACACATCTGGAGGTCCGTGACTAAACCCACGGCCTGCGCCGAGCGATGGCCGATGAAGAAATCACAAATATAGCTACACGACGATTAAAAACACTGTTTGGCATCTCCGAATAAAACGGCTACATTCACATTCAGGTGTACGACAGGAGCAGATGTCCTCGTCTAAACAGGGCATTGGGGTTCATATGAAAGAGAGGAGGCAGATGTTGAGATGGCAGCAGAGCACAGATGCAGAAGACCCCAGCAGATAGCAACAGATCAGTGGAAGATGCGGCTGCTGCTGCTGCATACAATAGAGACACACGCCGAAAAACAGCGCAGGCCTCGCTGCTTCGACAGAATAATTCACCCGAACCTAACGATTTACTCAATGATAGACGCGCGCCGGTTCCTGACGGGAGAGCAACGCTGTCCGCGCTTGTGCTGTGCTGGATGCGGCATGCGCGAGCCTGAACGCGACGCTTTGATGGAGAGAACACGAACGCCCTGCTTCTCTCTCTCTCTCTCTCTCTCTCTCTGTATGCTTCTCTGTGTCATATACACACACACACACACACACACACACATACACACACACACTACCGGTCAAAAATTTGGGATCAGAAAGATTTTCAATGCTTTTTACAGGAGTTTCTTCTGCTCATCAAGGCTGCATTTATTTTATTAAAAATACAGGACAAATTTTAATATTGTAAAAATAACGTTTTTCGGTTACACTTTATTTCGATAGTCCACTTTAGACATTCTACTAACTACAAGTAACTTTGTAACTACATGTCAACTACATGTCAACTAATTCTCATTAATTTGCA
>NW_015506730.1:103339-108494 GCF_001515645.1 Sinocyclocheilus grahami
GTATAATATGCTGATTTATTATCAGTGTTGAAACTGTTGTGCTGCTTCATTATTTATTTTTTTTTTGGAAGCTGTGATACTTTTTTTCAGAATTCTTTGATTAATAAAAAGTTAAAAAGAATAGCATTTATTTATTTAAAATATAAATCTTTTCTAACAATATACACTACCGTTTATGTGCATGGCTATCCATTTCACAGCTATCTGAATAAAACTGTAGAGAACTGCATCTGTTTAATATGTCTGTAAGTAGCCTATCATAGACCTATAAAGTTTCTGCCATGCTGTAGGCCTGCTTAACTAACAAACAAGTTATGATAAAGCTAGTATGTTAAAGCAAACATCTTTTTAGTTGACTGATTTGATTAGTTTGATCTTTCAAAGGTCAATATATTGTCATAAAGAGAAATAAGATAATATGCTGGCTGATCAGTAGCCCTCCATTAACACCCATTTATTATTTCATTGTAAACAGAGACATTTTCCAATGTCTGAACTAAAGCAAAACTACGACTGCTTAATGAAGGTTTGATTGATTTTTCTAATAACTTAGTCCAAAATGTCCATAACTTTCCAACTGCTATCCCGAATGGTTTCTGCAGCCTTGTTACATACAAGCACTCGGTTTTAGGTAATATTACTGCTACTACAGGTGTTTCTCACCGATGTGATGCCACATATCCACCTCGAGATGGAGCCATTCTCAACCTACCTTTAAGGTCTCACTGTTGCTTGATTCAATCGCCCTCTAAACATAGTTGACAAGGTTAGCAATTAGCCTCTGTGAAGAAAACCCACTGAGCGGTTTAACTGACCACATTATTTAAGAATGGTGTTTACTGTTTAGAGGAAGGTTTCACAACCCAACTTACCATTCAGAATACAGTTCAGCGGCAACTTTGTAAATTCATAACGAGACAATTCAATATCATAGAACAGACCCTTCAGTCGTTTGGCTGCTTTTATGAAAGGCTTTCATGAATATATGATTAAACAGATTCATGACTAATTCCAGCCGTAACATTACATGAAAATTTGTGGTTTAGTTATTTTTCAAGTATTTTAATCATGTCCGAGGTGTGCGTTTCCGCATATTTACCCATCCCATATAGTTTCTATAGTAATTATGTCTACTATATATCTTTATATATCAGAAATAGTTGTATGCTATTATGAATTCAGCCAGTGACTTGGTTTCAGAACTATTTTTTTTATTCACTTTCTCCGGTGTTTTACCAAATATTTGAAAGGATTCTGAGCTATAAACTAATCCAAACAACTTCGAGATGAATCACATTAGAAGACTTTGTACTTTCAGGCAATGAACTACTCATTTTATGAAGCACTGGTTATAAAAAAAATAATAATACAAATGACTTTAAGCTATTGATTATATTGCAACCTATTCTCATAATTGTGTAATCTATGTCATTGAGCAAAAAAATAAAAATTGTCAGTGGCAAAGACAACAGCAGCTCCACTTGGATTTCGGTTGGCAAAACAGTGATCTAAATCAGGATTACTAACGCTACAGGCAGCTGCGTTTTTGGAGCTAAACTCTGCAGGACAATGGCACTTCAGAACTGACGTTGCCTATCCCTGATCTAGTCAGTACTACTGCCAAACATACTTGAGTTTCTCCAGTTTATAGTTTGGGTCCTCCAAGTAGCTGGACTGTTTACACATACGAGAAATTTATTTTAGTGACAGAAGCTCCACAGTGCAACAGAATGACGGTGACAAGACAGGACATAGATAAAAGAATAATATACAAATGTACAAAATAACAAAAACACAATATACAATATAGACAATTATGTATGGTGATAAAGCTAGTATGTTAAAGCAAACATCTTTTTAGTTGACTGATTTGATTAGTTTGATCTTTCAAAGGTCAATATATTGTCATAAAGAGAAATAAGATAATATGCTGGCTGATCAGTAGCCCTCCATTAACACCCATTTATTATTTAATTGTAAACAGAGACATTTTCCAATGTCTGAACTAAAGCAAAACTACGACTGCTTAATGAAGGTTTGATTGATTTTTCTAATAACTTAGTCCAAAATGTCCATAACTTTCCAACTGCTATCCCGAATGGTTTCTGCAGCCTTGTTACATACAAGCACTCGGTTTTAGGTCATATTACTGCTACTACAGGTGTTTCTCACCGATGTGATGCCACATATCCACCTCGAGATGGAGCCATTCTCAACCCACTTTTAAGGTCTGACTGTTGCTTGATTCAATAGCCCTCTAAACATAGTTGACGAGGATAGCAATTAGCCTCTGTGAAGAAAACCCACTGAGCGGTTTAACTGACCACATTATTTAAGAATGGTGTTTACTGTTTAGAGGAAGGTTTGACAACCCAACTTACCATTCAGAATACAGTTCAGCGGCAACTTTGTAAATTCATAACGAGTCAATTCGATATCATAGAACAGACCCTTCAGTCGTTTGGCTGCTTTTATGAAAGGCTTTCATGAATATATGATTAAACAGATTCATGACTAATTCCAGCCGTAACATTACATGAAAATTTGTGGTTTAGTTATTTTTCAAGTATTTTAATCATGTCCGAGGTGTGCGTTTCCGCATATTTACCCATCCCATATAGTTTCTATAGTAATTATGTCTACTATATATCTTTATATATCAGAAATAGTTGTATGCTATTATGAATTCAGCCAGTGACTTGGTTTCAGAACTATTTTTTTTATTCACTTTCTCCGGTGTTTTACTAAATATTTGAAAGGATTCTGAGCTATAAACTAATCCAAACAACTTCGAGATGAATCACATTAGAAGACTTTGTACTTTCAGGCAATGAACTACTCATTTAAGCTATTGATTATATTGCAACCTATTCACATAATTGTGTAATCTATGTCATTGAGCAAAAAAATAAAAATTCTCAGTGGCAAAGACAACAGCAGCTCCACTTGGATTTCGGTTGGCAAAACAGTGATCTAAATCAGGATTACTAAGGCTACAGGCAGCTGCGTTTTTGGAGCTAAACTCTGCAGGACAATGGCACTTCAGAACTGACGTTGCCTATCCCTGATCTAGTCAGTACTACTGCCAAACATACTTGAGTTTCTCCAGTTTATAGTTTGGGTCCTCCAGTTTGTGGTTGAGTAGCTGGACTGTTTACACATACGAGGAATTTATTTTAGTGACAGAAGCTCCACAGTGCAACAGAATGACAGTGACTAGTCAGGACATAGATAAAAGAATAATATACAAATGTACAAAATAACAAAAACACAATATACAATATAGACAATTATGTATGCACAGGTATGATATGTGCAAATTTGAAATGTAAAAAAGTGTGTTAAATAAATAAATGTATAGTAGTATTGTGTGTTCCATGTTTATTGTCAAGTGTTCATAAGATGGATTGCCTGAGGGGAAAAAACTGTTTCTGTGTCTGGCCGTTCTGGTTCTCAGTGCTCTGTAATGTCGACCAGATGGCAACAGTTCAAAGAGGGAGTGTGCTGTGTAAGGATCCACCCGCCAGCCCAAAAAGCGGAATCCAGCGGCCTGGTTGAAGGTTTAATGCGTATCCGGTCTTTTACTTGCGCTTCTGAATTTATCAGGACTTAGTTTCAATTTTGTCTAGCTCCATGTTCA
Organism: Sinocyclocheilus grahami; assembly: GCF_001515645.1. Taxonomy (NCBI): domain Eukaryota; kingdom Metazoa; phylum Chordata; class Actinopteri; order Cypriniformes; family Cyprinidae; genus Sinocyclocheilus; species Sinocyclocheilus grahami. The sequence continues at coordinate 106,980 of NW_015506730.1, forward strand.
ATCTGACTCCAATTTCACGTGATCAGTTTTTAATTAGAAATATTGCTTTGAAATATCATGATGGTGAGTGGAGGGAGTGCAGGGAGGTTCCTCCTGAAGTCCACGATCATCTCTACAGTTTTGAGCGTGTTCAGCTCCAGGTTATTAAGACTGCACCAAACAACCAGCTCTTTAACCTCCTGTCTGTAAGCGGACTCGTCACCGTCCTGAATGAGGCAGATGACTGCAGTGTCATCTGTAAACTTCAGGAGCTTGACAGAGGGGACTTTAGATGTGCAGTCATTGGTGTAGAGGGAGAAGAGCAGTGGGGAGAGAACACAATCCTGGGGGGCACCAGTGCTGATCGTACGGGTGCTGGATGAGAATTTTCCCAGCTTTACTAGCTGCTGTCTGTCTGTCAGGAAGCTGTTGATCCACTGACAGACAGAGGAGGGCACAGAGAGCTGAGTTAGTTTGGACAGGGGGAGGTTTGGGATGATGGTGTTGAAAGCTGAGCTGAAGTCCACAAACAGGATCCTCACATAAGTAAGCAAACTGCAGGGGGTCCAGTAAGGGTCCAGTGATGTCCTTCAGAGAAGCCAAAACCAATTTTTTTTATGATTTCATGGCCACAGACGTTAGAGCCACAGGTCTGTAGTCCTGAAGTCCAGTAATTTTGGGTTTCTTTGGGACAGGGATGATGGGGGAGCGTTTGAAGCATGAGGGGACTTCGCACAGCTCCAGTGATCTGTTGAAGATCTGTGTGAAGATGGGGGCCAGCTGGTCAGCACAGGATTTCAGACAGGCTGGTGTCACACCATCTGGGCCTGGTGCCTTTCTTCTCTTGTTGTTCCTGAAGACCTGACGCACATCAACTTCACTGATCTGAAGTGCAGGAGGGGGAGAGAGGGGGGTTGCCGGAGGTGTGAATGGTGTTTTTTTCAATCCTGCAGTAGAACTCATTCAGATCGTCTGCCAGTTGTTGATTCTCCACAGTGCTGGGGGATGGTGTCTTGTAATTTGTGATGTCTTTCAGACCGTTCCACACTTCCAGGGTCACTGGAAGAGCATTGGTTGCTTTTCAGAATAATTCCTCTTTGCCACTCTGATCTCCTTTTCCAGTGTGTATTTGGCCTGTTTATACAAGAATCTGTCCCCATTCCTGCGAGCATCTTCTTTAGCCTGACGGAGCTGTCTGAGTTCAGCAGTGAACCATGGTTTGTCATTGTTGTAGGTTAAATGAGTCCTGGTAGGAATGCATATGTCTTCACAGAAATTTATATATGATGTTACGGTCTCTGTGAGCTCATCAAGATCGGTGGCAGCGGCTTCAAAAAAACTCCAATCAGTGAGGTCGAAGCAGGCTTGTAAATCCCACTCTACTTCACTAGTCCATCTTTTTACAGTCCTTAATACAGGTTTAGCTGATTTCAGTTTCTGCCTGTAGGTCGGTATAAGATGAACCAAACAGTGATCAGAGAGCCCCAAAGCTGCCCGTGGGACAGAGTGATATGCATTCTTTATTGTGGTGTAACA
>NW_015506730.1:109302-116170 GCF_001515645.1 Sinocyclocheilus grahami
AAGAGCAGTGGAGAGAGAACACAACCCTGAGGAGCTCCAGTGCTGATCGTACGGGTGCTGGATGTGTATTTTCCCAGCCTCACTAGCTGCTGTCTGTCTGTCAGGAAGCTGTTGATCCACTGACAGACAGAGGAGGGCACAGAGAGCTGAGTTAGTTTGGACAGGGGGAGGTTTGGGATGATGGTGTTGAAAGCTGAGCTGAAGTCCACAAACAGGATCCTCACATAAGTAAGCAAACTGCAGGGGGTCCAGTAAGGGTCCAGTGATGTCCTTCAGAGAAGCCAAAACCAATTTTTTTTATGATTTCATGGCCACAGACGTTAGAGCCACAGGTCTGTAGTCCTGAAGTCCAGTAATTTTGGGTTTCTTTGGGACAGGGATGATGGTGGAGCGTTTGAAGCATGAGGGGACTTCGCACAGCTCCAGTGATCTGTTGAAGATCTGTGTGAAGATGGGGGCCAGCTGGTCAGCACAGGATTTCAGACAGGCTGGTGTCACACCATCTGGGCCTGGTGCCTTTCTTCTCTTGTTGTTCCTGAAGACCTGACGCACATCAACTTCACTGATCTGAAGTGCAGGAGGGGGAGAGAGGGGGGTTGCCGGAGGTGTGAATGGTGTTTTTTTCAATCCTGCAGTAGAACTCATTCAGATCGTCTGCCAGTTGTTGATTCTCCACAGTGCTGGGGGATGGTGTCTTGTAATTTGTGATGTCTTTCAGACCGTTCCACACTTCCAGGGTCACTGGAAGAGAATTGGTTGCTTTTCAGAATAATTCCTCTTTGCCACTCTGATCTCCTTTTCCAGTGTGTATTTGGCCTGTTTATACAAGAATCTGTCCCCATTCCTGCGAGCATCTTCTTTAGCCTGACGGAGCTGTCTGAGTTCAGCAGTGAACCATGGTTTGTCATTGTTGTAGGTTAAATGAGTCCTGGTAGGAATGCATATGTCTTCACAGAAATTTATATATGATGTTACGGTCTCTGTGAGCTCATCAAGATCGGTGGCAGCGGCTTCAAAAAAACTCCAATCAGTGAGGTCGAAGCAGGCTTGTAAATCCCACTCTACTTCACTAGTCCATCTTTTTACAGTCCTTAATACAGGTTTAGATGATTTCAGTTTCTGCCTATAGGTCGGTATAAGATGAATCAAACAGTGATCAGAGAGCCCCATGAATGTAAACACTCACAAGAATGAAGGAGCAAAATTCCCGCGGTGAGTATAAAGGCTTACAGTTAGTGAAGAGCACTTCTAGATCGGGACAGCACATATTTTCCAACACAGTTACATCTGTACACCACCTCTCATTGATGTAAAAGCATGTCCCTCCACCGCGCGATTTCCCCGTTGATTCTGTGTCGAAGTCCGCTCTGAACAGCTGAAAGCCCGGCAGATGTAGCGCGCTGTCCGGTATGGCGTCATTCAGTCAGGTTTCCGTGAAACACAGAGCAGCAGAGTTTGAAAAATCCTTGTTTGTCCGGGAGAGCTGAAGAAGTTCGTCAGTTTTGTTGTGTAGAGAGCGGAGATTCGCCAGATGGATGCTAGGCAACGCCGCTCGAAAACCGCGCTGTCTGAGCTTGACGAGCGCGCCGGCTCGCTTCCCCTGTCTGCGCGTCCTAAAGTGTTTGATCAGCTCCACTGCTCCGCCAACTACAATGTTCAGCAAAACGTCTGAATAATCGAAATCCGGTAGGAGATTTTGTGGTGTGTTCTGCCAAATGTTCAGCAGTTCATCCCTGGTAAAACTGATCGTGTTTGAGAAACAAAAATCAGGAAAAACTAACAAAAACATTACAAACACTGGAGAGCCAAGCACTGAGGTGGCCGTCTGTGGCGCCATCTTGAACTTAACTCTTAACTGAAGACAAATAACCACAGCCTTCCTCTGTCACCATACAGCCAGACAACTTATAAAAGAACAGACACCAAATCACCAAATGCTGCTGCCATTTCACCAGATGAACTGGATCTTCTTGTGACTCTGTTTGTTCTGGATCTCCTTCCACATTGAGGACAGTTAATGTCTTCTGATGGTCTGGACTGATCCCAGTAAATACTGATGCACTGTCTGTAGAAACTGTGTCCACATGTAACAGAGACCGGATTTCTCAAAACCTGCTCACAAATTCCACATTTTGAACCCAGATCAGTTCCTCCCTATCTCTGCAGAGTCAAAGTAAAAATATCAGTTTTACTATATCACAATAAATAATAACAGTGAGATACCATAAATATTAGAACCAGATATTTTCGTCAGTACCTTTAGTACATCAGTTTGCATTGATAATTACTGCTACTATGATTGATCAAAATATAATTACTCATTTTATCTCAAGTTGTCAAATGGAGGTTGCTTGACCAATTTTCTTGTATTTGTATTGCAAAACCACTAGTTGTGTATACCGATTAAAGCACCCATTGTCAACTTCAGTTTCCTATCTCGTCCCCCGCCTGAGATAATCAACCCCAAAATCTCACTTCTGAAATGTTCTACATATACATGTACATATAAATGTACACATACACTATACTTACAAAAGGTACTCCCTAAAAAATTAGGACTGTGACCTTTCTTTTCATCATAAATGTATTTATTTATGATTTAATGCCATGTCAGCAGCAATGTCTATATTCATGGCAAAAACAATTCAATTGCATCACTCAATCAATATCCTTTCAATATAATATTTACAATAATTTCCTGTGCATTATATATTGACCCTAAAAGTGAAACTTTGAGTGATCTTGATCATTACATTGACCCTAAATTCTAATTCTAAACCAAGAATGTTTTAAATGTTTCTATATGTCCATGTATTTTGTTATGTGTTCTAAAAAGCATGTTTTGTTCAAGGAGCTCAGACCATCCTGAACTGAGATATTGAGGTTTCATATCTACATACATATCTAGTTCAGTCATGAAACTCCAGAAGACACAGACTAATATGTTCTTAATCTGCTAACAATTATATCATCACAACATGGCATGAGCACATTTATCTTTTGAAACTGCAGCCAATGAGCTTGCTGGTTAAGAATTAAAAAGTTTGGTTTTGTGTTTGCTGTAAGCAAGTTTTGCAGTGTCCTATCAGAAACCCTCCACCTTCCCCAGCTCCACCTGTCTACGGTTTCATGTATGCTATGTATGCATAGGGCTGAGTGATCAAATATATTTTTCCCTTGACAGAACAATAACACGTGTTGCATAAATGTACAATATAATGTTTATTATTTTGGCCATGTTGCCCAGCTCTATATGTGCATAGCAGCTTGTCTGTGGATGTACTGGCAGTAGCTAATCTAGGTATTAATCTGCATCAGCAGCAGTGTATCAGCGCTACAGTATTCTGCATGACTGATATCTGTATAGCCAAAATTTGTTGTGCACCACAACACAAAGAAGGCTGCTGTAGTTATACCAAGTAAAATGAAAACTACATTTTCAATATCAATATATAGAGTTAATCACTAAATAATAGGAACATTAAAAATGGTCAAAGAACCTCCTCTGAACCACCTGGGAGGGAATGACAATAATGCTGAAATAACTGAGTCAGTCACTATATTTTTCCCCCAGTGAATAACATTTTATGGTGATATATTATCTTTACATGTTTACACAATGATATTTTGCATTTAATCTTATCCTAATATCATGCGAACATTAACATTCCACATTAAGATTCACTCATCTTATAAAACAAAGTAGCCAGCCAATCTCTTTCAGCTTTAGTCTTACCCGAGGTCAGAAGTCACTGCTCCATCACTGAAATTAATATCTCGAGGTAAGGATGCGTCACTCTTCATAGACACACGGCTGGCTTCTGGGGATGCTGGCATGCTTCTCTGCTCAATCTCCTCATTCAGACTCATTTTAGATTCAGTGCACCCTTCCAGACATGGTGCTGTTCTTCTATTCCTCTATAGATATAGACACCTATTAGTACTGAAAAGATATATACTGTACTCAGGGCTGCATCATGAAAACAACTTTATACATGAAGACTACAAATGTATTTTACATGAAAGGTAAAACTCACTCTCATCACCTAGAATAAAATTATGTATTTACAGTGGCAGTATATAAATGAAAGATCACTGTAGAAATGTACAGACAATTACACCTATTTCACTTTATATATATATATATATATATATATATATATATATAGCTGTTTTCAGATTTGAATTAAAAAAATAATTAAATTGGAACTGAAATGTATGTGAAACAATAGTTCTTCTGTGCGGGATTGCCATGTCAGAATCATTTGATAGGTATGGCTGCAGTTTCTATAGTTCAGCACCCTGATGTTCATTAGGCAATTCTGTACCTTTAGGCTAAATAACAGCATAAAAGTGGAAAAACCAAATATAGCAACAATCCAGCTACTTTACCACTTTGTACTAGAGAGATATTTAATGTTTATAATTATTTCCAAATCATTACTGCACTTACTGTATGTGACCTCGCCCCTGCTGTCAAGTCCATAGGCCAGTAATAGTTCCACAAGTCCTTAACATTATCAAAAATAACACTGAAGTACAGCCTTACTGTAGCAGATAAATCTATAGTTATTGTCACGAAACTCACAGACTCTATGAAAGATCCAAGTGCAGCATTTATTAAAGTAATCCACAGTCGTAATCCACATGAAACAAAAGAGCAAAAAGCATCACACAAGAAGAAAACAGACTGGTCACCAGCAAACACAGAGCAATTTCTCCACAATCTAAAGCTTAGTTAGCCAAGTATATATATACACACACACACACAGGTGAGCTATTTTCTTATTTGTAGTTATGTAGTTTATTGTGCATTTGTGTCACTTTGATAAGCTACATGACATACTGTATAATATAGGAAAAACATATCTATTGCATCATGCTGAATGCCTCTGTTGATCAATAAAATGTAACCCTTTAGTTTTCTCAAGTAAAGCAAATTTTCCACTGAAAACATATCTTCTTAAATTTTTGGTCATAGACAACATATATTGAAGATATACGTTATTGTTAACGTTATAGCGGTACATTTAAAAAAAAAGTTTATAACATTTTTATATTAACAAACTTGTTCCCTTTGTTTTGCGTATGCTCGTGTCGCTTACAGTTAAAGTCCTTCTCTGATTTTATTATTGTTTGCAAGGTTACTTTGCAATATTGTAAATATTTTTGGTATTTTGCATGGTCTGTTATTGGAGTAGTGTCACCCGGGTGGGAGTTTTAACTCCTATTCACTGGGAATAAAAAAATAATTTAGCAGATGCAGAGAGACAGAGCGGGGGAATCCACCCATCTCCCCACCCTCTGATAACGTAACTACGTGTAAACGTTATTTGGAGGTTGTTACTTGGAAAACCAGCTATATTTTTTCTTGCATTCGAATAATGGTTAAACTTGAAACGATAGAAGAAGGATTGGTGATTAATTTCACTTACAAATAAGGTAGGAAATGTGCATACTTTTAAATCGACAACTGTCACAGTGTTTCTTAGCTATTTGTCATCTGTGATCCCTTTTGAATGTCCTAAAAGCCGATGGGGGGGGGGTCTTATCACTCAGCATACCCGGTTAAAAAAGTCACCGCTCGCCACTGCCTTCAACCTGCATTCATCTAATTATTCTAATTATGTAAATTTAGAGGGTTTGCACCAGTGGGGATAGGTAAGGATTCCTCCCATTGAAGAGATGCTCGCAGGCTATCTCTCTCTGTGTGATTCTTTGAAGTTTCTGACCCTGACCCTTTCAAACCACTTCACGTTTGAACAACAGGGCATATGCCACAACAGATCAGGCCGGTGCCTTACACACAATGGCAGATTTACAGGCATACCAGGCCAAACTACTTAAAGTTTTGAACTGCACCCTGAGGCGGTTACTGAAATCTAGATTATTGAAATCTCTCCAGGCTACCAAGCAAACAGACGCTGCCATGGTTCATTTTATAGCTGTGATGGTGTCCACGGGGAGACATCTGTGGCTGAACCTGGCAGACATCAAGGAGAAAGTGTTAGGAGTGAAATTATTTCCTCATGAATCCAAAACGTCAGGAACTCACACAAAACAGATTTGTTTTATTTTGGTAATATCAGTCACTCTAGCTGTGCCGTTTTGTTGCGGTCGCACATCGGACGAGAAGCACAGTGGTGCCCCGGTGCAACACGTATCACACACTGAACGCGTCGCGTCAGCAAACGGGATGAGAAATTGCGATCTATAGCACAATGAATCACAGAATTTATTAGAGCCACAGAAAGACAAACGTTTTGCTAAAAAATGCACAATACACAATCTTCTAAACTAGGATTAAGTCATTATGTACATTAACAATAATTTGGGACAAATATAATGTAATTTAATGGAAAATGATGTGAGTGGCGCTGAGAATTCTGTTTTTAATTAGAAATATCACCTAAATTTAATGATGTCAGAAGCGCAAGTAAAAGACTGAATGCACATTAAACCTTCATCCAGACCGCTGGACTCCGCTTTTTGGGCCGGCAGGTGGATCCTTACAAAAGAGAAGAACTTTTTCCTCAATGTGCCAGTCTCATCATCCAAGCTTTTCGGCATGTCTGTGGAAATGCAACGTCTCTTTCAATCAAAGAAGTTGATGATGTAAACTGCAGGTGTCCGATTATACTATCAGGTGCACCATTAGTGACGTCATGGACTGTCATCTGCCAATGGAATTGCAGAGTTTTGATATGTTTCAGACACTGGTTATACTGAGGGCATTGCCCAAAGCATTGCATCAGATGTAGTGTCTTGTTCCCCTTCTCAAAGAACCCAGGTTATACTCGTAACCCGAGACAATTTTATTTATTAAATTGCTTTTTATTTCTTTGGTGAGTAATGACCATTTTTTATT
>NW_015506730.1:116180-117318 GCF_001515645.1 Sinocyclocheilus grahami
GTTGCTAAATCTGACACAGACATACTGAGCAGTTATTATAAAAAAACCCAATCCCAGCACAGAGGGGTTCAGTGAATGTGATGTTGAATGTGTGTAAGTGTGTGAGAGTGTGTGTGAGTCAGAGACGCTGTAGAAGGACAGAGAGCCGGCCGACACGTCCAGATACACTCCTACTCTGTTCGATTGTGGTAAAGGTACAGGAATATCAATGCTGATTTTATCATACCAGACAGTGCATCTGCCCTTAATGCAGCTCAAACTCCAGGACTTATCATTGAGTCCATAATCACAGTCATCACTTCTTCCTTTCCTGCTGATTCCTCTGTATGTCACTGCTATGTCAACCCAGCCGCTCCATTCAGCCTCCCAGTAACAGCGTCCAGTCAGACTCTCTCCACACAGAACCTGCTCATAGTGCTCAAATCTCTCTGCATGACCAGGATACGGCTGATGCTCTTCCACAAGCGTCGCCTTCCTGTTCTCCTCAGACAGAATGATGTAAATGTTTGCAGTGTTTGGATCCAGTGTGAGATCACAGGCATCTGAACACAAGAGGAGAGATGAGAACTGTATCATGGACAGTTTTTAAGCGATGCTGTATACATATGAGTGTTGTGTGAAGACCTACATTTTTGCAGTCCAGGTCTGATCCTGAAACGTTCTCCAGGATTCAAACTAGACAAACATATACACACACCAGACATTTAAAAACTGTCAGAGAAACAGAGCCTCACTAACATTAACTCAAAATCACTGGCAATCACGTTTAAAATTTATCTAATGACTTATTTATCAATATCTACATCATCTAACCTCTTAATACTGTAGCTACAAAAGTTTTATTATTATTATTTTGTACAACGTACACTACCAGTCAAAAGTTTTTGAACAGTAAGATGTTTAATGTTTTTTAAATAAGTCTCTTCTGCTCACCAAGCCTGCATTTATTTGATCCAAAGTACAGCAAAAACAGTAAAATTGTGAAATATTTGTACTATTTAAAATGACTGATTTCTATGTGAATATCTGTTAAACTGTAATGTATTCCTGTGGTTTCAAAGCTGTATTTTCAGCATCATTACTCCAGTCTTCAGTGTCACATGATCTTCAGAAATCATTCTAATATGCTGATTTGCTG
>NW_015506730.1:117800-141679 GCF_001515645.1 Sinocyclocheilus grahami
CGTTTTCATGTTAGTAGGTGAGTATTGAGAAAAAACTATTTAAAAGCATGCACACACAAATGTATCATATACATACTTGAGTATCTGCAGTTTATAGTTTGGATCCTGCAGTTTGTGTTTGAGCAGCTGGACTCCTGAGTGTCCTGGGTGATTGTAGCTCAGATCCAGCTCTCTCAGGTGTGAGGGGTTTGAACTCAGAGCTGAAGACAAATAACCACATCCTTCCTCTGTCACCATACAGCCAGACAATCTACAGAGAGATATACATGATGTTGCATTAGAATTACACGTTAACATTTCGGAAGCTTTTATATGTCAATCTCTCCATAGAATGTTGAAGTCACATGCAAAATAAGAATGAATAAGATTAGATCTAGCTTGGAGGCGTGAGAGAAGTGTTTTCTGTCAGGCCATAGCCATCTGGCTACTGTGAGCCTTCCGTTTCTTCCCGATCTTCACACTGAGGTGCAGAGATCATGGAGGAGACCTTCAACCAGTGCCATTCCGTCCATATAAGCTGCGAATGCTCCGCATACCCAGGCCATTTGAGAGAATACGTTCACAGGATAATTCATATAAACATGATTATAAGTTGATCCCTTGTCATTTGAAATGTAACTTAAAGCTTAAAGAGTTAGGAATAAGTACGTACAGTGATTTATTTGCCAAACGGCAGTCATTTTCTTTAAATCTACATCAGTTGTGGTTGCATCCAGGCGAGCGGATTCTCTGCAGCTTTCTCGCCTCCGCTCTGTTGCTATGAGTCGTCAGGATTGTAGCACGTTCTCACTGATTTGCTGGTCTGCGGCTGATTTAATGCACGAGGTAAGCTGTCCACCAAGCGCTCGCCCAAGAGGAAAAATGCACTGTTGCTGTCAGACCTCGATTGCCGAAAATCACATTATGTTTGATGCAAAACCAACTCGACTAAATCAAAAGAAAAAAAACACTGTGACTGTATATTTTAGTTTTCTCAAGTAAAGCAAATTTTCCACTGAAAACATATCTTCTTAAATTTTTGGTCATAGACAACATATGTTGAAGATATACGTTATTGTTAACGTTATAGCGGTACATTTAAAAAAAAAGTTTATAACATTTTTATATTAACAAACTTGTTCCCTTTGTTTTGCGTATGCTCGTGTCGCTTACAGTTAAAGTCCTTCTCTGATTTTATTATTGTTTGCAAGGTTGCAATGTTACTTTGCAATATTTTAAATATTTTTTGCATGGTCTGTTATTGGAGTAGTGTCACCCGGGTGGGAGTTTTAACTCCTATTCACTGGGAATAAAAAAATAATTTAGCAGATGCAGAGAGACAGAGCGGGGGAATCCACCCATCTCCCCACCCTCTGATAACGTAACTACGTGTAAACGTTATTTGGAGGTTGTTACTTGGAAAACCAGCTATATTTTTTCTTGCATTCGAATAATGGTTAAACTTGAAACGATAGAAGAAGGATTGGTGATTAATTTCATTTACAAATAAGGTAGGAAATGTGCATACTTTTAAATCGACAACTGTCACAGTGTTTCTTAGCTATTTGTCATCTGTGATCCCTTTTGAATGTCCTAAAAGCCGATGGGGGGGGGGTCTTATCACTCAGCATACCCGGTTAAAAAAGTCACCGCTCGCCACTGCCTTCAACCTGCATTCATCTAATTATTCTAATTATGTAAATTTAGAGGGTTTGCACCAGTGGGGATAGGTAAGGATTCCTCCCATTGAAGAGATGCTCGCAGGCTATCTCTCTCTGTGTGATTCTTTGAAGTTTCTGACCCTGACCCTTTCAAACCACTTTACGTTTGAACAACAGGGCATATGCGGCAACAGTTCAGGCCGGGGGTGCCTTACACACAATGGCAGATTTACAGGCATACCAGGCCAAACTACTTAAAGTTTTGAACTGCACCCTGAGGCGGTTACTGAAATCAAGATTATTGAAATCTCTCCAGGCTACCAAGCAAACAGACGCTGCCATGGTTCATTTTATAGCTGTGATGGTGTCCACGGGGAGACATCTGTGGCTGAACCTGGCAGACATCAAGGAGAAAGTGTTAGGAGTGAAATTATTTCCTCATGAATCCAAAACGTCAGGAACTCACACAAAACAGATTTGTTTTATTTTGGTAATATCAGTCACTCTAGCTGTGCCGTTTTGTTGCGGTCGCACAATTGGACGAGAAGCACAGTGGTGCCCCGGTGCAACACGTATCACACACTGAACGCGTCGCGTCAGCAAACGGGATGAGAAATTGCGATCTATAGCACAATGAATCACAGAATTTATTAGAGCCACAGAAAGACAAACGTTTTGCTAAAAAATGCACAATACACAATCTTCTAAACTAGGATTAAGTCATTATGTACATTAACAATAATTTGGGACAAATATAATGTAATTTAATGGAAAATGATGTGAGTGGCGCTGAGAATTCTGTTTTTAATTAGAAATATCACCTAAATTTAATGATGTCAGAAGCGCAAGTAAAAGACTGAATGCACATTAAACCTTCATCCAGACCGCTGGACTCCGCTTTTTGGGCCGGCAGGTGGATCCTTACAAAAGAGAAGAACTTTTTCCTCAATGTGCCAGTCTCATCATCCCAGCTTTTCGGCATGTCTGTGGAAATGCAACGTCTCTTTCAATCAAAGAAGTTGATGATGTAAAAGAACCCAGGTTATACTCGTAACCCGAGACAATTTTATTTAATAAATTGCTTTTTATTTCTTTGGTGAGTAATGACCATTTTTTATTACTATGTATAAAATAGCCCGCATCACATGTTGAAAAACATTATGTTTGAACAGCCTCTAATGAATCACATGAGAAATAGCTAGAATGGAAAATAATTTGCCCCTGTGAAAAAAAGAGTCCCACATTTGGGTGTGAATGCACCACTGTGTTCACAAACCTCAGTATCTGCAGCTGACAGTTCTGACTCAGAGAGTCAGTGCATCAGAGAGCAGCTTCACTCCTGAATCCTGCAGGTGACTGTTACTCAGATCCAGCTCTCTCAGGACAGAGTTTGAGGATTGTAGAGCTGATGACACAACTTCACAACACTGCGCAGTGAGATTACAGCCAGCAAGACTGAAACAGAGAAAAATAAAATTTTCAGTGAAAAAATATATATAAATCTGACTCTACTCTTATCTGACTTTTATATTCAAACTTCTAAATTTATATAAGTTAAATTATTGTGAACTTCATAAATAATAATTCAGAAGTCAGAAATAACTTTATTGCCAAGTATGTTTACACACACACAAGGAACGTGTCTTGGCAAAAGGAGCTTCCAGTGCAGAAGAAAGTACAGACATAGTGCAAATGTAGATGATAATGAAGATGTAGCTTTCAGAGAGGATTGCTACTTTGCATACATTTTTTCATTGTAACACTCACAGGGCTTTTCTGCAGTTGAGCACAGCTGGTATCAGTCTTCTTCTGCCCTCATCTGATGTGTTGTATTTCTTTAGGTCCAGCTCATCCAGCACCTCCTCTGACATCTGAAGCATGTAGGTGATTGATGAGCAGTGAGCAGCAGAGAGTTTCTTCTCTGAGTGTTTGTCTGATTTCACAAACTCCTGAATCTCTCTGGACAGAGTCTGATCTTTCACTTCCAGCAGACAGAGGAACAGATTGATGGATCTTTCAGTGGAGAGTCCATGTCCATCTCTGATCTTCTCTTTAATGTACTGTGTGGTTCTCCTGATGCTCTCTGAGCTGTTCTCTGTGTGTGTCAGTAGATCCTGTAAGAGTCTCTGATTGGACTCCAGTGAGACGACCAGCAGGAACCGCAGGAACAGATCCAGATGACCATTCTCACTCTCAAGGGCTTGATCTACTGCACCTTTAAGCAAATGTTTTACTGAAGCAAACTTCCTCAGTCCCTCCATAGTTTTATTCACATGAAAGTAAAACACATGGAAAGCAGTGAGAAACTCCTGAACGCTCAGATGAATGAAGCTGTAGACTTTCCTCTGATGAAGCACAAACTCCTCCTTAAAGATCTCAGTGCAAATCCCAGAATACACTGAGGCGTCAGTGAGGTCTATGCCGCTCTCAATCAGGTCCTCCTCATAGAACATCACATTGCCCTTCATCAGCTGTTTGAAAGCCACTTCAGCAAGTTTCACAATCACTTCTCTGTTGGACTGCAGGAGTTTCTCTGGATCTCTCTCTTCAGACTTCTGGTTCCTCATGTTGATCTGAATCAGCAGGAAGTGGATGTACATTTCAGTCAGAGTTTGAGGGATTTCTGCACTCAGATCTTCTTCCAGGAGCTTCTGAAGCACAGTGGATGAGATCCAGCAGAAGACGGGGATGTGGCACATGATGTGGAGGCTTCTTGCTCTTCTGATGTGTGAGATGATTCTGCTGGCTTGATGCTGCTCACTGATTCTCTTCCTGAAATATTCCTCCTTCTGAGGCTCATTGAATCCCTGAATTTCTGTCAGACGGTTGATGTATTTGGAGGGGATCTGATTGGCTGCTGCTGGTCTGGAGGTGATCCAGATGAGAGCAGAGGGAAGCAGCTCTCCTTTCATGAACTTTGACATCAACACAGCCACTGATGAAGTCTCAGTCACATCACAAACTTTCTGAGCGTCTGAAAACATCAGTGTGGTTCTGCTTTCATCCATTCTAAAAAGTTCTACACTTATAAATTTGATTGCATGATTAAAATTGATTCCTTACTGAGCGAAGCTGAACAATGAAGCTGAAGAGAGCTACTTGGGGAAATAAAGTATACATACAAGCATTAAGAGTAGTTGTGTGATCTCAACAAGCTACCGGAAGGAATTCAGGCATGTTACATTATTTGTTATGTGAGCACTTACACATTTGCGCAGTACAGAAATTATAAATTTATAATAAATCTATAACCTATAAATATAAATTATAAAGCCACATTTTGGCAAAGTTGTTTATTTTCCCTTAGTTTAACTTTCATCTGAGTAAGCTGCAAATCAAAAAAAAAATAGCACTCTGTTTGTGATACATTTTCCCACACTGGTTGTAAGAAAGGCTATGGTATTTCATTTGCATCAAGTCACCATTTAATTGCGTTCTTAAGTCGGATAATATGAACAAAAATGTCTACTTTCACTTTATTGCATGCTCTGTACTGTAGTGTCTGTGTCCTAATATCCCACAATTCCTTGTGCAGCTGATGTTATATTTTCATTCTATTGCCATCTAGTTTCAAGGAGCTAGATGTGACAGGAGTTGAAGCAGAAGTTTTGAGTGAGCCCACCTCCTACTTTAGCCCACCATATGAGGAGCTGGTTGAGGTGACGTACCAGCGCACCCCAGTGCTGTCATATGACTGCCATCACCAATAAGATTGGTGTGTTTTCAGATGTGCTTCAGACACCGTTGCACGCTGAAGGCATTCCCATAGAATCAACACCATGATGCTGCTGCTCGTTTTCTTCTCCAGGACCCAGGTTTCATACATAACCAGTTTCTCAGTTCTGGGGCCCGTTCTTTGTACCTCATTTAATACATCTGAAATTATTTGAAAGATTCCAGATCTAGTAATCGTGATAACTGATCTCTAGCTAATTTGGTTCTTCAAACGAATTTGCATATCTGATTAAAATAGCTGGATTAAGTTGTCTAAGATTACTGCGTGTTCTCGTGTTCCCCGTGAAGGCAGATGTATCGATACTCAAAACCACGATCAGCAATGCAGTGATTGGCTGGTGGCAAGACAGCAACCTAATGACATAATTTCATTAAAAAAGACACCTGATGAAAAGTTTGACAAATTTCTGGACCTTTATAAGGAAACAAAACTACATAAATGTTATAATAGATAAATGAAATGTGATCATTTTATTTTATTTATTTTATATTTTTTACATGATTCCCAATTATTTATATTCATGATTTCTAGTATTTGTACAGGCTTTACATTTTTAGTTTAATGTTGTAATTAGCAATTCATGTAATGTCCTGCACTCCATCAAGCCACTCCCATAATATCTGTCAGTCAGCACTCAAATTAATGCACGACTCAGATGAACTGTACAGCATGTGTGAAAGACTCTAATACAATTATAAAGTTATTATTTTATCACAAATAAATCTTTCAATGAGTAAAACTGGCTATGTCTATAGTATTATAGATTACACAACATTATAATATTATTTTCAAATTGATTTTTAAATGATTATTATTTTAAATTATTGTCCCTGGATTAGTAGGATACTCTTGTAATAGAGTAGCAGTGGCTGGGATAGATTTTCAATATCAGTTCTACTTAAAAAGATGCAATCTAATCCTGTTTAAGCTTACGGACCTGTTGATATGACAGCAACTTCGGAATGAGCTTCGAAGAACCAAAAAATCCAAGATCATGCCAAATCATCAACAATCAAATCCAGCTAACTGAGTTAGTGACGTACGAAGAACGGGCCCCTGGTCACCAAAGTTTACTGTCCTCCAGAGTTTAGTGCCAGTGCAGAAGGAAATGCACAGTTTGATCAGGGTTTGAGCAAAATGCAGCACTCTTTAGCAACACACAGCTGCTCAGAATTTGCCGTGTTAAATTCAGTTATAAAGACACAGAGACACAGATGAGCCATAAACCCCAAATCCAGCATAGAGGGGTTCAGTGAATGTGGTGTTGTATGTGTGTAAATGTGTTAGTGTGTGTGTGTCAGAGACGCTGTAGAAGGACAGAGTGCCGGCCGGCCAGTCCAGATACACTCCTACTCTATTAGAGGATGACGAAGGGGCTGATATGGTATCGCTTTCATTATTGTGACAGACATTGGTTCTGTTTTTAGAGTAGAAGAGACTCCAGGATTTGTCATTGTATCCAAACCAACAGTCACTCTCTCCTTTCCTGTTGATTCCCTTATACGTCACTGATATAACAACCTCCATTCCACTCCATTCAGCCTCCCAGTAACAGCGTCCAGTCATACTCTCTCCACACAGAACCTGCTCATGGGAATCAAATCTCTCTGGATGATCCGGATATGACTGCTTGTCTTTAACACGCGTTGCCTTTTTGTTTCCTTCAGACAGGATGAGTTTAGTGTTTGCTGTGTTTGGATCCAGTGTGAGATCACAGGCATCTGAACAAACACAAAAAAAAACATGATAAATGTTTTGCAATAGATTACAACACCTTTAATGTGTGTGGGAGAAAATGAGAGACCTACATTTTCTCAGTCCTGGTGTAAGTCTAAAATGGTTTCCATGGTCCAAACTAGAAAGGGACAAATACACACAAAACAAATGGTAAACTGATTGCTTGAAAAGGGCTTATGGAATGTATATGCACTCTCAAAGAGGATGTTAATTAATAACACATTTTTTGTGTTATGGCCATTTTAAGCAGAGGTGTAAAATCCAGGTTCAGAAAGTAAAAGTCCTCCCCAGTATTTTGTTCCAATCACCTGGATTTGCTAATTAGCACAGTTTTTCAGCCAGGAGATCAGAGATGGGACCAAGCCATTCCTTTCAAGTCACAAGCAAGTCTTCAAGTCATATCCCAAGTCCTCAAAGAGTTAAAGTTAATGAGATAATTCTGTGATTAATTAAGTGCTGATTGAGCATTAGTGATGAACACCTGCTGTTAACAATCAACATCACTGAAGAAAAGAGAAACACAAGATCTGACTTCAGCCACAGCCTTAGATGAAATCAACTGAAATAAAGACATTAAATCTCTCAAGATCTGATTAAACAAGTCCACAAACAGCATCACCAGCTTCACATTACTAACTGGATTGACTTTATTTTATGTCTGCATAATATCTTATTGAGAATTAACAGAGATTTAGACGTTGATTTTTTATTGGTCAAGAAAAGAAGAAAACACACGATGCCATCATAATTGTGGTCAAGGTTCGCTTTAGTTTGTCTCTTGACTCTTTTGATAATTTACAATAATTTGCTTCTAAGCAAATGCAATATTGCTTCACAGCAAACATTTGTGCATTGCTGAATCAAACTAGTGTTGGGTCGTTCTTGAACGATTCGTTAATTTTGAACAAATCTTTAATGTGACTCAGGAAGAACGAGTCATCTCGGGGAGTGATTCTTTCAGTCGCGCATGCGCAACATCCTATAGGTTCTGTACTGGAATTAGTCAAGTAGTTCACCTGTTTCGAGTCTTCCGAACTTCCCATCACTAAATCAAACCTTGAAGTAGCAGACAAGCTTATACTTTCTGCCTACAACTCATGATTAATGAACATCATGAAGTGCTCTCTCTTTGGTTTATTGACAGACATTCAGTTATTACTGAACTGAAAGAAAAAAAAAAAGTAATATTAAACAAATGCCACTGTAATGCTTAAATATTGAGAGAGGAAAAAAAAGTAAAAAAATAAAAATAAAAACTGTCTCAGCTCAGGCTTTTAGACATGAACACTTATCATATGATCCTCAACAGTGGTGACAATAATTATTCATGCTGCAGTGCATGATGGGAGTTTTTACTATGGTGTTACCCAGCATGCATTGCAGCATGAAACATTTTGTTGATTGTCACCATTGTTGAGATTCATATGCTGGTTCTTGATGTCTGTGTGTGTCTAAATGGTATCGGAGTGTCACGAGCATTATTTTTTAAATGCGTTACATAGATTTAAAATTCATTCACTGTAACTATTAGAGCAACACTGTTCTTGCATGCTGTAGTTTCACTGGGTT
Organism: Sinocyclocheilus grahami; assembly: GCF_001515645.1. Taxonomy (NCBI): domain Eukaryota; kingdom Metazoa; phylum Chordata; class Actinopteri; order Cypriniformes; family Cyprinidae; genus Sinocyclocheilus; species Sinocyclocheilus grahami. Next base: position 126,483 of record NW_015506730.1, read on the forward strand.
GATTATGCAAAACCTAAACAGTATAAATGAAAAAAGAAAAAAAAAGATTTTCTTGATGTAGGGTGTTGTGGGGATTCGTAAAAGACAATGGGTGTCGGGACACAAGATTCCATCGTTTCAGCTCGTGTAGTGTGTCATTGTGGATGACAACCGATTCCGTGTCTGCGATGCTTCACGACAGAAAGACTAGCATGTTTAATTTTTTTTCCATCGTCCACGACGAGTTCTGTCACATTGGTGACGTTGACCAATAGCAGCACAGAAGCTTTTTCATACACAGGTTTCAAACATAGTGAAACGAAGGAGAGATGATGGTGCTGCTAGGTGGAGTTATGAGATGGAGGAAAGGTTCGTGGAGCTGAGGCAACAGTACTCCTGCCTGTATGATGTGTCATTGAGGGACTACCACGACAGAACAAAGAAAGAACAAAGGAAGAAAAAAGCCGGCGTACTATAGCAGAAGCACTTTAGCAATGTTTACACTCTAGCTTTCGGAAGTCAGTCACAAGTTCCCCCTTCTCCATGACGCGCATGATTAAAGATTAATGAATGGTTGGGAAGCAACGTGTAGTGTGATATGTTGTGTAGTGTTGATATCTTGTCCACGACATGACTTTAAGAATCAAAATTGTGTAATGTTATAGAGTGACTATCGTCACCACCAAAAATATCATGTAGTCTGAACCCAACATAACACAGGCGTCAAGGGTCAAGAGCCCAACTAAAGCAAACACTGATCTTCATGATGGTGACATAATTTTAACCAATAAAACATCAACATCTGATCCTCTGTAATTCTCAATAACAGCAGCTGTTCATCACTAATGCACAATCATCATTTAATTAGTCACTTAATTATCTCATTAACTTTAACTCTTTGAGGACTTGGGATTTGACTTGAAGACTTGCTTGTGACTTGAAAGGAAAGAGCCCGTTGGGGCCCATTCTTCGTACGTTGCTAACTCAGTTAGCTGGATTTGATTGTTGACGATTTGGCATGATCTTGGCTTGTTTGGTTCTTCGAAGCTCAGTCCGTAAACTTAAACCTGCTCCGGAGCAGCTTATTTCATGTAAACAGGATTAGATTACTACATACTTGAGTATCTGCAGTTTATAGTTGGGATCCTCCAGTTTGTGTTTGAGCAGCTGGACTCCTGATGGTCCTGGGTGATTGTAGCTCAGATCCAGCTCTCTCAGATGTGAGGGGTTTGAACTCAGAGCTGAAGACAAATAACCACAGCCTTCCTCTGACACCATACAGCCTGATAACCTACAGACACACATCAACTGAGGGTCACTGTCCTGCAGAGTTTAGCTCCAACTGAATCAAACACACCTAAACCAGCTAATCAAAGTTTTCAGGATTACTATAAAGTTTCAGGTAGATGTGTTGGGGCAAGTTGGAGCAAAAATATGTTTTCAGGAGGCTGTGATGTCCACCCCAGTTCGTATAATCACACAAAACGGGTGTCATTAGTTTGTGCTCGATTAGTGCTGATTTGTGCCGTTGAAATGAACATCATATATATTTCCCCTTCTTAGAAAAAACAAACAGAATTCGAGGCAGTGACGTCACTCTCCACCCCATGTCATCCAAATTTCTTCGATTTGTGCCGTTAAAAGAAACCCTGTAACCATGATCTCTTCTTAAATACAATGAAAACTTCACTCTCCACCCCATTGTTTTTTTTTTATTGTTCGAGCTGCCTTACAATTGTTAATTTAGTCAACTCAAATATTCACGTTTCACTAACTTCATATTTCAATTTGACTAAGCTTAAATTTCAAGGCAGCATTAATTTGTAAAAGGTTTTTTTTTTTTTACAGTGAGTCTAAATTGTTCTAATCCAATTGTGCTCGACTTTTGCCATTAGAATATTGAACACCGACTATTTATCCCCCGTAAAAAAAAATAAAATCAATAAAAATATATGCTAAATCATGGCGCTCTCCTTGCCAAATTGCCCTGAAACGGTTCCGTTCGTCTGTGCTAATTTTGCGCCGTTAAAATGAACATTCCATTTATTTCTCCTCCGTAAGACTTTACAAATATCTGGACGAAAAGTGATGTCAAGCAAGCCGCTCGTCCAAATTCCTGTCTTCTATTGTTTGCAAATCTGCTGGTATGTTACAATGTTCTTCTAAGTTTTATTGCCAGTGATTTCATCAAGCTGCAAATCCAAAATTTTCTGTGTGCATTACAGTGTTTGAAAATTTCACTGCAGATTGCAACTTATCACATGTCCGTGTTCTCGTTTGTGGCTAATCTCATTTGTTAATCAAAAATTTCAACAAGACTAAATTAACTGGTTTATTCAAGTAACAAATATCACTGAATCAACCTAAATGCAACCATTTATGCCAAGGTATACCAACAAAACTATTTTATGTCAAGTTTACTTTGTACATTATCATTTCTATATAGCCTAATTCAAAGCAAGTAGCCTGATTTTACCACATGGACAATAACTATTTGCTCACGTAATACTGTGTATAATTATTAAAAGTTTTTTTTATGTGTATTGCATTATGCATATTGCAGATGATGAAATATTCAAAGCATGGACATTATCATTGCTCAGCAGCATTTTATCTTTGAGGAATGCGTGAAGTATAAAGACAGCCAAGGTGTGTTTGTTTAAAATATCTCTTAATGAAATGTAAGTCTACTTTGACTTGCAAATCATAACTTAATGTGTTAAAAATGGCATAACGCACACTCATGTGAATTTTTTGATTGCAAAATTTTATTGTTAACATAAATAAATGAACATTTTGTAACAAAAAATAAATACAATTAATTTTATTAATTCGTATGTTCATTCAAATTCATTGAAAAAAGTAGCCTAATCCTACAATGATAATATAAGCAAGAATTTAGTTGAATCAAATTGACTGTGAAAGTCGTTTCAACTTATTAAACTGACTTAAAAAATCATTTGATGCTGTTGCGAAAGTAGGGGTGTAACGATTCATCGATATGGATCGATACATCGACACGATGTCTGACGTTACGATACATCGATGCCACGCGTAAAATATAGATATCTGTAGTATAAATAGGCACCTTTATTTTGGCACTGTCCACATTTTCACATAACGATATAAGGACTGCCCGAAGGCACAAGGTGAGCATAAAAGACGCTCAGGATTGTTTGCGGAACAGTCGAGTGCTGTGTGAGAAGTGGATGGATGAATAAATACAGAAAAATGTACATCAAAATGTGCATTTTGTCGAATATCCTAGTAAACACAGTGGGTTAGGCGTATGTCTTAACATAAACAGTTGAGAAAGAAAAGGCATGTGTATCAGTATATTAAATCTGTGCTTCGTTCTTAAAGTGAAAGCAAACTAATAATAACTGCTGTCAAAAAAATACAAGTGCTCACTGCACCTGACTAAACTTTGGTAACATCAAAAATGATTAATCTATATTTAATTTATACAGTGAAGACTGTGCAGTTATTTTACATTTGATTATTACATGGTCTTTTATTTGTGTGTGCTCACAACAAAACATTGTGCTTTAAAATAAAGTAAGCAAACAGGATGCGCTTTCTGCCGTCTTAGTCTTGAACAGGAGCACTTCACAATGATGAACCGAAACTCAGTGAATATCCTATTTACTTCACAAACATGATATATCTATATAAAGCTTTCAATTACTTCATTACTTCAATAAAACTCTTCAATTAATTCAAAACAAACTCTTTCATTATGTAATCCATAAAGATGCATTTCTCTCTAAAGGCACGTCCAGTGAGGAGATGGCGAGTCAGGATCGACTTGTGACACTGACTCAGAAAACACTAGTTTATTAATAAATATTTCAAATATCTGCTCACTATTTCCCCCTGACACAATCATGGTAGTTTTTTTTTTCTGCCGTCTTAGTCTTGAACAGGAGCACTTCACAATGATGAACCGAAACTCAGTGAATATCCTATTTACTTCACAAACATGATATATCTATATAAAGCTTTCAATTACTTCATTACTTCAATAAAACTCTTCAATTAATTCAAAACAAACTCTTTCATTATGTAATCCATAAAGATGCATTTCTCTCTAAAGGCACGTCCAGTGAGGAGATGGCGAGTCAGGATCGACTTGTGACACTGACTCAGAAAACACTAGTTTATTAATAAATATTTCAAATATCTGCTCACTATTTCCCCCTGACACAATCATGGTAGTTTTTTTTGTTTTGTTTTTTTTTTTACTTATTTGAAATCTCTGGTAGGGGCAGAGAGAATTCTTAATCAAAAGTGTACAAAACACAAATATCTTGGTGATTTAAACTAGTTGAAATCCAGAAGAAACTGCGCTGACATTCTCAACAACACTAAATCAGAAATAACTAAATGCCATAAAGCCATTCTAGATAACATTAGAAACCTTATTGTTATTTTTTGCCATGTGTGGTTTTACCTGTGGTTATCATGATCTAAATGTATGATACTATGGAAGACCAAAGGTTAATTTTAATAAGATTATAGTTCTACCCCATTAGAATATTCAAATTTTACCCTTTAAAAACAAGGCTGTTAAATTTTTTTACAGATGTAACCGTTTGTGTTAATGAAAATAAATTTACATCTGCATCTCAACTACTCAAGCTACTTTCCAAGAGACAAAACATGTAAAATTATTAATATTAAATAAAGTAAATCACGTGCAGGTGCCACTGGTCTCAAATATTAGTCTGGAGCCCTATATATCATCCGGCCCCCAAGTGTGTCCACAACATCGAATCTGGCCCCCTTTAAAACAAGTTTGGGCACCCCTGAGTTAGACCATCTGCAGATACACATCAACAGCCCAGCTAACAGGGAACGTTCTCAGAACTTTGGCTAACGTTCTATCAAGGTTATCTCAAGGTTATAAACAAACATTCCTCCAGTAATGTTAACAGAATGTTTGTTCAAAGTTATCTGGTCTTAACTGGTTAGACAAACATGTTATTTACACACATTGTTTGTAGAAGGTTTTTAAATGTTCTCATAATAATGGGAGAAAACATTCTTAGAACAACATTGAACATCTTTCTCAGCTAACAGGGGACATTCTCAAGAGGTTGACACAACAACGTACTTATACATTGTTTCTAGAACTGTTTTCTGGAACATTTTAGTAGATGTCCATCTAAAGTTTTTTTTGTTTTTTTTTAATGTTACTACTTGGTTGTTTGATTATTAACCTTAATCATCTGAAGTTTGTTGTCCTTCTAATGTTTAAAGGACACTTCAAGAATGTTGTTCTAAGAACATTTTTCCCTAAAATATGAGAACATAGCAATTCTATCAACATCATACGAATGATCAGTTAACATTACTTTAAAAATGATTCATCCTAACATTTACATAATCGTATGTGTCCACACTACAGTGTTCAAATAACACTAAAGCAGTGTTGGATTGAATTCGATAATTAAGTGATGACTGACCATTAGTGATCACACCTAATGTTAACAAGCAGAATCACTGAAGAGACGAACAGAAACACAACTACAACTGACTTCCAGTCTCAGTCCTAGATTAAATCAGCTGAAATAAAACACATTACATTACCAGCTTCACTTATTACTAACCAGTTTGACTTTATTTCTGTCATATGTCTAAAAAGGTTTTTATTGAGAACAGAGGTTTAGATGCTGAATTTGTTTCCATTTGTTTCCAAGTCACCATTAAGGCGATCAGTGTTTAGTTGAGCTCTTAACCCTTGACTTTCTAACATTAGTTTTGCTTTGGTTGCTGCAAGTCTATGTTTGAAAAAAAGACACATTTGTTACAGCAAAAGAGCCAAAAGAAAATGTGTTCAGGTGGTGTTGGCTAGTTGTTAATAATGACTTAGTTGTCATGTAGTGGCATGATTTGTTAATCACATCCAGAGTTTAAATCTGAGAATATATGTGACGCAAAAGTAGTTTAATATTGTTGATGAAAGTTATGTTTTAATCTGGCAGTTTGATTGATTGTAAAAACAATTTTGAACAACTGTATGATTGAGATGCAAATATTCATCAAGAAGCAGCATATGAATCTCAACAATGGTGACAATAAACAAAAATCCTCGTGCTGCAATGCATTCTGGGTGCACCAATCAAAACTCATTCATGGCTTCCAGAATGCATTGCAACATGAATAAATTATGCACCTGAATTGTCTTAGTATTTTCTTTTATTCTTACTAATTGCTTTCATTTTTTGCTATTTTTGTTGTGACTTTTTAGTAGCTTGTTTTCTGATGTTCAAAGATCTGTTTATCTGAATATTTTGCTGACTGTCACCAATGTTGAGATTCATATGCTGACTCTTCATGTCTATGTGTGCCGTAATAGAAAACATTTTGGGCACAACATATTTACAAAATTGTTCACGTTGTCAAAAACTCAATCTGAAGAAATAAAGAGCTATTATAGTCAGCAATGTCAAATGTAACAATCAGTGAACCAAGCCATGATGATTTTTGTCAGCATTAAACAGCCAACATCTCCTGATTCTCCTGGTTTTCTTTGCTATAACAATGTGCTTTGTAAACACAGAATTGCAGCAGTCAGAGAATAACTAACGTTAGAAAGGCAAGGAACGAGAGCCCAACTCAAGCAAACACTATTCACCAAAATGGCAACCTTCAAATGAAATAAAACTATGAACATAAACCTCTGTTAATTCTCAATAGGAACTTTTGCATGACATAAATAAAGTCACAGCGGTTAGTAATAAGTAAAGCTGGTGATGCTGTTTGTGGAGTTGTTTAATCCTCCTCTGCTGAGATCTTCAGAGATTTAATGTTTTATTTCAGTTGTTTTCATCTAAGGCTGTGACTGGAAGTCAGTTGTAATTGCTGTGTTTTAGATGATCTCTATTTTTATATAGACATGCAGACATACAGTAGTGTTCATTTAGCACTGAGGATTTTTATGTGTAGATGCTGAGATGTTCATAAAACTTCAGTTGAAAGAACATTTCAGAACATCATACTAATCTTTAAATGATGTTCTATTAAAGTTAAGGAAACTTGGCAATTTTATGTTCTTGGAAACTTACAAATCAATGTTCCTAGATTGCGGAGTAATTCATGAAAATTAAGATGAAAGAACGTTTCAGGAACATCACACTAACCTTAAAAAACGTTCCACTGACATTCAGAAAACTGGACATATAGAACGTTCCCATAACCAAAAATATGTTCTAAAAACTTTCTTAGAACTTAAAGGTCCCATTGTCAGGGAGAGTCCAGCCTCGTCAGGCCCAATCATCTCACACACCCGTTCACAATCACCGGAGTACTCATCAGCACCAGCTTAAATGCACAGTCACTGCAGTCACACTTCGTCTGGTCTTGAGTTCACTACGCTACTCCTTACCTGACTCACTGAACCCGGACTCCATCCTGATACCTTCCTGTCTCTGTGCCACCCTCTTCAGCCCGATACACAAAGGAACCCGTCATCACGTGAGCCCGATCCCTTCCATTCCATAGACTGTTGCTCTAACCCGTTTGCTCTCCATCTCTCTCTCTCTCTCCCAGCACCTGTTCAATAAAGCGCTCTGTTTACTTTACCTCTCCGTCCCTGGTCACCTTCTGTACTGTGACACCCATATTGTCAAAACTGAAATTTCCTTGCTTTTTTCACGATTACTGAGGTCTAGGGACTATTTAACTACCATATAAGTTTAAAAAAAAGCCTGCTTAAAGTTCTAGCTATTTCTCATGAACCGTTGTGACTGCTGTAAAAAGATGACGTCAGAACTACACAGTCACCGCCTTCAGTCACCACCCCGAGCACCGCCCACCGTCCCACTCTCCTTTTGCCAAACCCCCAGACAACATCATGTCCATGCTTTTGCTGAGCAAGGACAACACGGAAACATGTCGAAAAGGTTAACTTTAACCATGAAACCAGATCGGCCGACCTGTAAGGTTACACTCTCACTCAAAGGATGGACGATCTGACAGGATTGTTACTATGAGGTGATCACATCCCTTCGTTTTGCTGCCTCCAGCTAGCGCTGTGACGTCGCTGACCCTAGTTACCTGTGGTTGGCCTGGCCGTGCATCACTCAGAAAACAACAGGCCAATCAGAAGAGAGGCTCATGAATATTAATTAGACAGACCAAAATCGACCTGTTCTCAGCAGAGCTCCTGAGAGAGGAGCTGTAAAAATATATTGAGATGGTTTTTGGTACTTATACCACAAATATATATTCTTAAGGGCATCAAAACCTAAAATAAAACTCCAGAAAGGTGTACAATATGGGACCTTTAAAATTGTTAGCTGGGAGACAGATCATCTACGGGATTCACAGACAGGTGCAGATATTTAGCATGCTAAAGATCCTGTTCAGACACACGTCAATATTATGACTGTAAATTATCTCTTATATGTTCTTAATACCTCAGTATCTGCAGCTGACAGTTTGGATTCTTCAGTGCATCAGAGAGCAGCTTCACTCCTGAATCCTGCAGGTCATTGTTACTCAGATCCAGCTCTCTCAGGAAAGAGTTTGGGGCTTGTAGAGCTGCTAACACAACTTCAAATGACTGACCAGTCAGATTACAGCCAGTAAGACTGAAAGACAGTAAAACACATGAGAATCAAATTCATAACCTCATACTACAACTAGCATTTCAATTTAGTTCATTTCAGTCTAGTATAAAGTGTTATTAAATTCCTAAAATAAGCTAAATATACTTAAGATTAGTTAGCACGACAACAGGAACTTTAATTCCAGAAGTGATTCTGCACTGTAAGACATGATTAAACACTCACAGAGCTTTTCTGCAGTTGAGCACAGCTGGTATCAGTCTTCTTCTCCCCTTATCTGATGTGTTGTATTTCTTTGGGTCCATCTCATCCAGCGGCTCCTCTGACATCTGAAGCATGTAGGCGATTGATGAGCAGTGAGCAGGAGAGAGTTTCTTCTCTGAGTGTTTGTCTGATTTCACAAACTCTTGAATCTCTCTGAACAGAGTCTGATCTTTCACTTCCAGCAGACAGAGGAACAGATTGATGGATCTTTCAGTGGAGAGTCCATGTCCATCTCTGATCTTCTCTTTAATGTACTGTGTGGTTCTCCTGATGCTCTCTGAGCTGTTCTCTGTGTGTGTCAGTAGATCCTGTAAGAGTCTCTGATTGGACTCCAGTGAGACGCCCAGCAGGAACCGCAGGAACAGATCCAGATGGCCATCTCTGCTCTGAAGTGATTCATCTACTACACCTTTAAGCAAATATTGTACTGAAGCTAAATTCTTAAATTCCTCCATAGTTTTATTCACATGAAAGTAAAAAACATAGAAAGCAGCAAGAAACTCCTGAATGCTCAGATGAATGAAGCTGTAGACTTTCCTCTGATGAATCACAGATTCCTGCTTAAAGATCTCAGTGCAAATCCCAGAATACACTGAGGCATCAGTGACGTCTATGCCGCTCTCAATCAGGTCCTCCTCATAGAACATCACATTTCCCTTCATCAGCTGTTTGAAAGCCACTTCAGCAAGTTTCACAATCCCTTCTCTGTTGGACTGCAGGAGTTTCTCTGGATCTCTCTCTTCAGACTTCTGGTTCCTCATGTTGATCTGAATCAGCAGGAAGTGGATGTACATTTCAGTCAGAGTTTGAGGCATTTCTGCACTCAGATCTTCTTCCAGGAGCTTCTGAAGCACAGTGGATGAGATCCAGCAGAAGACGGGGATGTGGCACATGATGTGGAGGCTTCTTGCTCTTCTGATGTGTGAGATGATTCTGCTGGCTTGATGCTGCTCACTGATTCTCTTCCGGAAATATTCCTCCTTCTGAGGCTCAGTGAACCCCTGAATTTCTGTCAGACGGTGGATGTATTTGGAGGGAATCTGATTGGCTGCTGCTGGTCTGGAGGTGATCCAGATGAGAGCAGAGGGAAGCAGCTCTCCTTTCATGAGGTTTGACATCAACACAGCCACTGATGAAGTCTCAGTCACATATACTTTCATTGGAGCACCTAACCCCACCCCTACCCTAAACTTACCCACTTCTGAACAATATAAAACACGAAGCAGGCAAATAAAAGTACAGACACAGGTATTTATTGCAACAACCTACTATAAAAATCAATATAAAAGCATTACAAACAAGTAGTGTTGCATTCCAAGTCTTCTGAAGCCATACGATATCTTTATGCGAAGAAAAGGGTAAAAAATAAGATTTAAATCACTGAAAATGATCCCACTCCGTTAATGCGCTCACATCTCATTCAAAAAGATACACCAATAGCATGACACAATTGGTCACGAGACACACAAGAGCCAATAGCATTTCACAACCAAGGCTGAAGTAAGGCTTCTTTTGGCAGCATTTTTTGAATTTGCGCACAGACTGCTGCACACAGGATGAGTTTTACGGCGGACAGAGACGGCGGATCTCATGGCTATTCCTCTCACAAATCAATCTCTTTGCCTCAGAAGACTTGGAATATTTATATGTTTTGAATAAATTGTGACTGTAGCTGTATCTGCCTGTTATATCTTGTGTTTTATTGACAAATGATAGGTTTAGGGGCAGGGGTTGGGTTACGTGCTAATAAATGTGTAAATAGTGTAATGTTCAGGTGCATTTCAAAAAATTTTAATATTGTAAAAAGTTTTTTTTTTTTTGGTAACATTTCAAAAAGTGAAACTTTCATATGTTCTAGATTCATTACATGTACAGTAAAACATTTCAAAAGTTTTTATTTTTTTATTTTGATGATTAGAGCTTACAGCTCATGAAAGTCAAAAATCCAGTATCTCAAAATATTAGAATATTTACTAAGATCAATCAAAAAAGGGATTTGCAAAACAGAAAAGTTCAAGTTCTTTTAAAGTATGTTCATTTCTGCACACTATGCTGAGAACTATTGACCCTTCAGCTCGGATCCACTGTTTCTCATCTTCAAAATATCCCATAGATTCCATATGGGCTTCAGGTCAGGCATGTTGGCTGGCCAATCAAGCACAGTAATATCATGATCAGCAAACCACTTGGAAGTGGTTTTGGCAGTGTGGGCAGGTGCTAAGTCCTGTTGGAAAAGGGAATCAGCATCTCCATAAAGCTTGTCAGCAGATGGAAGCATAAAGTGCTCCAAAATCTGCTGGTAGACAACTGCATTGACTTTGGACTTGATCAAACACAATGGAGCAACACCAGCAGATGTCACGGCACCCCAAATCATCACTGACTTCGGAAACTTCACACTGGACTTCAAGCAGCTTGGATTCTGTGCATCTCCAGTCTTCCTCCAGACTCCAGACCTTGATTTCCAAATGAAATGCAACATTTACTTTTATCTGAAAAGAGGACTTTGGAGCACTGAGCAACAGACCAGTTCTTTTTCTCCTTAGCCCAGGTAAGATGCTTCTGACGTTGTTTCTGTTTCAGAAGTTTTCCTGAAGACGTCTGAGCGTGGTGACTCTTGATGCACTGACTCCAGCTTCAGTCCACTGCTTGTGAAGCTCTCCCAAGTGTTTGAATTATCTGCCTGTTATATCTTGTGTTTTATTGACAAATGATAGGTTTAGGGGCAGGGGTTGGGTTACGTGCTAATAAATGTGTAAATAGTGTAATGTTCAGGTGCATTTCAAAAAATTTTAATATTGTAAAAAGTTTTTTTTTTTTGGTAACATTTCAAAAAGTGAAACTTTCATATGTTCTAGATTCATTACATGTACAGTAAAACATTTCAAAAGTTTTTATTTTTTTATTTTGATGATTAGAGCTTACAGCTCATGAAAGTCAAAAATCCAGTACCTCAAAATATTAGAATATTTACTAAGATCAATCAAAAAAGGGATTTGCAAAACAGAAAAGTTCAAGTTCTTTTAAAGTATGTTCATTTCTGCACACTATGCTGAGAACTATTGACCCTTCAGCTCGGATCCACTGTTTCTCATCTTCAAAATATCCCATAGATTCCATATGGGCTTCAGGTCAGGCATGTTGGCTGGCCAATCAAGCACAGTAATATCATGATCAGCAAACCACTTGGAAGTGGTTTTGGCAGTGTGGGCAGGTGCTAAGTCCTGTTGGAAAAGGGAATCAGCATCTCCATAAAGCTTGTCAGCAGATGGAAGCATAAAGTGCTCCAAAATCTGCTGGTAGACAACTGCATTGACTTTGGACTTGATCAAACACAATGGAGCAACACCAGCAGATGTCACGGCACCCCAAATCATCACTGACTTCGGAAACTTCACACTGGACTTCAAGCAGCTTGGATTCTGTGCATCTCCAGTCTTCCTCCAGACTCCAGACCTTGATTTCCAAATGAAATGCAACATTTACTTTTATCTGAAAAGAGGACTTTGGAGCACTGAGCAACAGACCAGTTCTTTTTCTCCTTAGCCCAGGTAAGATGCTTCTGACGGCGTTTCTGTTTCAGAAGTTTTCCTGAAGACGTCTGAGCGTGGTGACTCTTGATGCACTGACTCCAGCTTCAGTCCACTGCTTGTGAAGCTCTCCCAAGTGTTTGAATCGCCTTTGCTTGACAGTATTCTCAAGCTTGCGGTCATCCCTGTTGCTTGTGCACCTTTTCCAACCCAATTTCTTCCTTCCAGTCAACTTTGCATTTAATATGCTTTGATACAGCACTCTGTCAACAACCACCCCTTTCAGTAATGACCTTCTGTGACTTACCCTCTTTGTGCAGGGTGTCAATGATTGTCTTCTGGACCATTGCCAAGTCAGCTGTCTTCCCCATTATTGTGCTTTCAAAGAATGTATACTGTAGGGATGGTCATTTAATGAAACTCAAATGTAAATATTCTAATATTTTGAGATACTGGATTTTTGACTTACTGGGACGATTTTGCACAGACTATTTCCCAGTACCATTTAAAGGGTTGCATTCGCACCGACAGTGTGTACTAAGAAGTGATGTAAGCCGGTCGGTGGAATGTTGACGTATACGTAAAGCGACTGAAAGAACGGAAAGGAGGACTAAGAATCTCCAACGACAACTGGCCGTGCTACATTTGCTACAAGGGCTTCAGGTCAGGCATGTTGGCTGGCCAATCAAGCACAGTAATATCATGGTCGGCAAACCACTTGGAAGTGGTTTTGGCACTGTGGGCAGGTGCTAAGTCCTGCTGGAAAAGGGAATCAGCATCTCCATAAAGCTTTTCAGCAGATGGAAGCATAAAGTGCTCCAAAATCTCCTGGTAGACGGCTGCATTGACTTTGGACTTGATCAAACACAATGGAGCAGCACCAGCAGACGTCACGGCACCCCAAATCATCACTGACTTCGGAAACTTCACACTGGACTTCAAGCAGCTTGGATTCTGTGCATCTCCAGTCTTCCTCCAGACTCCAGACCTTGATTTCCAAATGAAATGCAACATTTACTTTTATCTGAAAAGAGGACTTTGGAGCACTGAGCAACAGACCAGTTCTTTTTCTCCTTAGCCCAGGTAAGATGCTTCTGACGTTGTTTCTGTTTCAGAAGTTTTCCTGAAGACGTCTGAGCGTGGTGACTCTTGATGCACTGACTCCAGCTTCAGTCCACTGCTTGTGAAGCTCTCCCAAGTGTTTGAATTGCCTTTGCTTGACAGTATTCTCAAGCTTGCGGTCATCCCTGTTGCTTGTGCACCTTTTCCAACCCAATTTCTTCCTTCCAGTCAACTTTGCATTTAATATGCTTTGATACAGCACTCTGTCAACAACCACCCCTTTCAGTAATGACCTTCTGTGACTTACCCTCTTTGTGCAGGGTGTCAATGATTGTCTTCTGGACCATTGCCAAGTCAGCTGTCTTCCCCATTATTGTGCTTTCAAAGAATGTATACTGTAGGGATGGTCATTTAATGAAACTCAAATGTAAATATTCTAATATTTTGAGATACTGGATTTTTGACTTACTGGGACGATTTTGCACAGACTATTTCCCAGTACCATTTAAAGGGTTGCATTCGCACCGACAGTGTGTACTAAGAAGTGATGTAAGCCGGTCGGTGGAATGTTGACGTATACGTAAAGCGACTGAAAGAACGGAAAGGAGGACTAAGAATCTCCAACGACAACTGGCCGTGCTACATTTGCTACAAGTGCCTGCGCTTCAGCGTCCGTCCATCTATCGCTGTTTTTTTATATTAAAAACAAATAAACAAGCCCAGCACAGGTGACAAAAAAGTAACTGACGTAAAAGTAATGTAATGCATTACTTTCCATAAAAAGTAAATAAGTTACACAATTAGTTACTTTTATATAGAGTAACGCATTATGGTATTGCATTACTTTTAAAAGTAACTTTCCCCATCACTGGTCTCCAATGCGCAGCAGCACAAAAGCAATTTAAATCAACCTGACTGGGCAAGCCTCGCTATGAACTGAACGAGAGAAAGGTAAAAAAAAAAAAGAGCACTGAAAAACAATACATTGTCCAGAAATGACAACATAGCAAGGTCTATTATCCCTTCTATCGTTTTCAATTGCAGTGCAAAGAGAAAACAGTTATCCTTATCTTAAACTCATTTTAAATAAATATTGTGTCTTTCTGTTCATCTTTTATGACAGAACCATTGGAACAGGCATTGTTTATACTAACAATTCATTAAGCCAAATAATGGATTTCTAATATATGAATAAAAGTGCCATTCAATTAAAATCTCTGTGTAACTGTGTTTGTTATGTAGCATCTTACTTTGGGTCAGAGGTCATTGATTCATCACTCATTGTAGGAGGTTCACTCATGGAGTCAGTACTCTTCAAAGACACACAGCTGGACACTGCAGACGCTGCTGTCTGAGTCTGATCATCTCTCTCCTCGTGAAGACTCATTGTAGAGACAGTGCCTCCCGCCTTTCTTTCCAGAATCAGTGATCTGTTTAGGGAAACACAATACATAGAAGATACATCAAATTTTCACACATTATTAAAAAAAAATCTGTAAACTAAAACTTACACTTGACCAAATTCTTTACCAATTCTCTATTATACACAATTACTTTACAGTTACAGAACTACATAACTATCATCTGGAAGCAAAAAGCTTGCTTCAATGAAGGTAGTAGCTATGAATTCTCATCAAATATTATATGCAAGCCACATCTGAGAGACAAATATTTAATTGCATTACAGTAGATGTTTTATCAGTGCCCAAAACGTCTGTGCAAGTAGTTTCATGTTACTGGGTTGTGTTGTAAAATTCTTTCATTTTGCTGCTGTGTTTATTGTTATGGC
>NW_015506730.1:143001-143876 GCF_001515645.1 Sinocyclocheilus grahami
TTTTGAGCTGCTCTTTGACTCTCTGTAGTTCATCATTCACTGGTTTCTGCAGGTCTCCATTCTTCTCCTGCAGGTGAGCAGAACCAGCAGACCTTGATCCTCTCATGACTCTCAATTTGTAATAATATCCTTGTAATTCAGACCTGAGAAATACATGTCCATAAATAAACTTTTGAATAGCTCTTTCTTTAATACTGTATGAAAGATTTCAGTCAAACATGAATCATGTGGTCAGCTAAACAATTTTTCATCTTTGTATTACCTCTGTGACAATACAGGTTCAAGATATTTAATTAAGATATTCATTTTACTTTTAAGCCAGTAAAATGAAGACATGATGAAACTCTGTCTAAATCATATCCATATAACCTTAGCTGAAAAAAGTCATCTTGAAGCTTACCTTGAAATGTGTTGCTCATAGGATTGTGTGTGAGATACTTCTGTGTTTTACTGTCAGTTCCAGTCTATTGTTCTGCTCTTCCCGTTTCATCAAAAAAGCAGACATAAGGAGTGTCATTAATAAAAGAACAAAATGGCATGTGCAAAAGCACAAAGCTAGAAATGTCATTGTGCACTATTTTTTGTGTTGCGGTTTCAAACCTCGTGGCTTCATCGTGTTCTGATTTTGTTCCTCTCTTTGTGGTCTGTGGTCCATCTGGAGTTTCTGTCTCAGGATTTGCGCTCAAGCAGTTCATACTACTGTAAAACAAGTAAGGCTCTTGTGTCGCTGATGTATAGCCTTTATCTTAGAATTTAAGAAAGTAGAGTTTTGTCCTGCAAAGGTGTCCAATTCCAAATTCAGCTCCAGGTGTTATGGACCTCACTGATTCTGTCGGTGCATGAGTGGCTATCCTAAGATTAATATGTAAATTTAA
>NW_015506730.1:143886-146278 GCF_001515645.1 Sinocyclocheilus grahami
TCGCTGTTTTTTTATATTAAAAACAAATAAACAAGCCCAGCACAGTTGACAAAAAAGTAACTGACGTAAAAGTAATGTAATGCATTACTTTCCATAAAAAGTAAATAAGTTACACAATTAGTTACTTTTATATAGAGTAACGCATTATGGTATTGCATTACTTTTAAAAGTAACTTTCCCCATCACTGGTCTCCAATGCACAGCAGCACAAAAGCAATTTAAATCAACCTGACTGGGCAAGCCTCGCTATGAACTGAACGAGAGAAAGGTAAAAAAAAAAAAAAGAGCACTGAAAAACAATACATTGTCCAGAAATGACAACATAGCAAGGTCTATTATCCCTTCTATCGTTTTCAATTGCAGTGCAAAGAGAAAACAGTTATCCTTATCTTAAACTCATTTTAAATAAATATTGTGTCTTTCTGTTCATCTTTTATGACAGAACCATTGGAACAGGCATTGTTTATACTAACAATTCATTAAGCCAAATAATGGATTTCTAATATATGAATAAAAGTGCCATTCAATTAAAATCTCTGTGTTACTGTGTTTGTTATGTAGCATCTTACTTTGGGTCAGAGGTCATTGATTCATCACTCATTCCAGGAGGTTCACTCATGGAGTCAGTACTCTTCAAAGACACACAGCTGGACACTGCAGACGCTGCTGTCTGAGTCTGATCATCTCTCTCCTCGTGAAGACTCATTGTAGAGGCAGTGCCTCCCGCCTTTCTTTCCAGAATCAGTGATCTGTTTAGGGAAACACAATACATAGAAGATACATCAAATTTTCACACATTATTAAAAAAAAATCTGTAAACTAAAACTTACACTTGACCAAATTCTTTACCAATTCTCTATTATACACAATTACTTTACAGTTACAGAACTACATAACTATCATCTGGAAGCAAAAAGCTTGCTTCAATGAAGGTAGTAGCTATGAATTCTCATCAAATATTATATGCAAGCCACATCTGAGAGACAAATATTTAATTGCATTACAGTAGATGTTTTATCAGTGCCCAAAACATCTGTGCATGTAGTTTCATGTTACTGGGTTTTGTTGTAAAATTCTTTCATTTTGCTGCTGTGTTTATTGTTATGGCACTGGCACAAAGTACAGACTCAAATCAAACTTAAGTGCTTTAATATCATTTCGAAAATTCCTTTCTAGAGAAAGTATTAACTTCATGTAAAGAGTATTCATTTTTAAGCCATGCATGTGTCTGTTTACAACCAATGCATTACAAAAAACGATACATTTTTGCCATGTATGGTCTGTAGCTTGACAAATTATATATTTATAGACCATGTGGCTCTCTTTAAACAAAATCATTACTATTTGACAACATTTTAAGGAACTTACGTGATGTGATGGCTTTCTAGGTTCTGGTAAGATGTCATCAAAAACGTTGTTTGTTTGTTTTTCGAGAGTGTGCGCTTTCACTTTTGGTTTAAGGAGGTCGATGATGAGGCAGAAATATGTTGTTAGTAACATTCTAGAACATTCTGGGGCGTGAAGAAAAAGTAATGTAACTAGTAGTGTAACTAATTACTGTTACCAGAAAGTAATAAGTAAAGTAACAATATTACTTTTGAAAGGAGTAAATAGTGATGAGTAATATAGTACATTAATTGAGTAACTAGCCCAACACTGTGTATATATATATATATATATATATATATATGCAAATATTCAGCAGAAACAGTGCACAGTCACCTGTCAGGAACAGTTCAGAAATAAGAAAAATAATGGATGGGCCTGATCAACACAAACTGTAATGCTGTGTTATGAACTGTGTTCTGTTGGGCTACATTTCAGAGAACTAGAATGCTGCTTCTGCTATTCTTTGAGGATATACTTCACATCCACAGGGAGTGGAGTTTTGCGTCTCTAAACACTATGAATTATCTTTAAGATTACGATTTTTTCTCTTTAGTCACTGTGTGCTGTATTGGTTTGTGCAAGTGATTAATGAAGCATTTTTAACTTTTCTACGCATGGCAGTCGCTTGTGCAGCGCGCTCTCTCTCAGCTAGTGCAAGAAATAGAACTTAATACTGTGCTGAGTATATGGGTAAAACTGCAAAATAAATGAAAAATACATAAATTATTATGAAATGTGCCGCAGCACATAGTACATTACAGCTGAGGTATCTTGAAAGGCTAAGAAGTCTGAACTTTAATTTATTCACAATGTTAGTTCTCTTACCTCTATGTTAATTATTTGCAATCTTCAGTACTTCCTTAAAAAGCTGACCTACTGAAAATTTGAAAACTGATATCAAATCAGTCAAAACTCTGAAGCCATTTTTTCAGTTCCCAGTCCAGAAACTTCTGCACGGAGACGGTTTTTCCGATTCCAGCGATGCCTTTAGTAAGAACAGTCT
>NW_015506730.1:146671-156207 GCF_001515645.1 Sinocyclocheilus grahami
TCCTATTAAAATCCAATGTTTGTCTGACCCATCTCTGTCCAGAAGGGGGCACTCTAATCACAATCCAATGTTATGATGGAGTTCATAAAAATGCTTGTGTGTGCTAAACAACCTCTGTCTCTAGCATTAACATTAATAATGTTTAATTATTTATTCGTATGATGAACATAAATTAAACTGCATTCTAAAGTTGAAAAAACTGACAGAACGAAAAGATTGAACTGCTTTATTTCAATTCCCTAATCGTTTGGGAATTTCACATGAAGGTGGTCACAATGCAGATTTTGCAGCGGGTTCGAGTTGTTTACATGGATTCGCCGCATTTGCCAACAAAGCTGCTTTGACAGTATAAAACTTTTGCTCTCAAAATTTAGAAGGCATCTTTACAGTAAACAAACAGCAGGAAAACTGCATCTGGAGGAACCTGTTAATTTATTTTTTGTCATTCACAGCCCACATAACCAGTATACATGACATGGGCCCACTGTTATGCTTTAATAACTCCTCTGACTGTTGAAGAGAATTGCTGAACGATTTCATAAGCTGAGATCAATGCTGAATATCCATATCAGTTGACACCAAACTCCTAAAGAATATTTACTTGAGTTTATCTGAGGTTTTTATTTTTGTCTGTGCACTTGTGGATGATTCTAGACACTTCAAGATGTTCATCTCATCTATATGTTGCAGTATTTTTTGTGTCTTATCTGTCTCCTTTCTGACAGTCAAGATGTAAAAGCTGCTGGAGTTTCTTCACATTTCTAAGTATTTCTATTAGAGTGGAGATTGTTATATAAAAGGTGCCAGTCCTAGACAGGGTGTTTGTAACCAAAAATCAGTTTCCACACCCTTGAAGTCTTTCTTACAGAGTAGTGTCACTGCACTGTAAATAAACAACATATAGTTAGTTAGTGTCGAAGATGTATTTATTACTTGTTTATACTGACTATAGACCAATAGTATATACAATGCAGGAAAAAGTAAAAGAATAAAAAGAAGCAAACTGCACATTTAAAACTTGTACGTACGTAAATAAAAAAAAATTTAAAAACACATAAAACACTACCTGGAAGTGCTGACTAAACAAAAGAATCTGGATTGTGTGAAATATATAAAATCAGAACGTAGCCTGAACACAGAAAGGTTTGATGTGCTTCATTATTTACAGTTTAAATTTACACCTGCTTATGAACAAGACAGTGAAATCCGAACTTTCTGACATTTATGTGAATCAGCAGGTTTCATCAGACTTTTCCAATTATGGCCATATGAACAAGATTATGATGGTGGAAAAAGTGTTGTCAGTTGTGTGTTTGTTGTTTCATCTGACACAGAGACAGTGAAGAACCAAAAACCTTGAATCCAGCGTAGAGGGGTTCAGTGAATGTGGTGTTGAGTGTGTGTAAGTGTGTGAGTGTGTGTGTGTCAGAGACGCTGTAATACGACAGACTGCCAGCCGACCAGTCCAGACACACTCCTACTCTATTAGATGATAAAGGGATTGATACTCTATTGCTGACATTATTGTGCCAGAAAGAAAATCCACTAGCATTGCAGAAAAGACTCCAGGATTTGTCATTGTATCCAAACTTACAGACAGTCCCTTCTTTCCTGCTGATCCCTTTATAGGCCACTGCTATACGAGCCCAAGAATCCCATTCAATCTCCCAGTAACAGCGTCCAGTCAGACTCTCTCGACACAGAACCTGAGGAATATCAGCAAATCTCTCTGGATGATCAGGATACGGCTGATGATCCTCCACATACGTGATCTTTCTGTTTTCAGACAGGATGAGCTGAGTGTTTGCTGTGTTTGGATCCAGTGTGAGATCACAGGCATCTGAACACAGAAACACAGTGCATTAATCATTTGTTTTCATTAAACGAGCATGTCTGTATCAGAGAAAGAACCTACATTTCAATAGTCCTGGTTTGATCCTGAAAGGTCCGCCATGATCCAAACTAAAGATACACACAAACATACAAACAAAAAGAATAGTGAGTAATGGGAATAGCTATTCACATACAGACCATTAAAGCTGTCATGAAATCAAAAATGTAATGAACCTTCTGATCAAATCGTTCTCTTTTTTTCTCAGTATCCAGCACAGCAGCCAATCAGTGTTTGTTGATCAATGTGCAGGCAAACATCCCGCCCACAGCGCTTGGTGCGAAGTTGAGAGTGAATCATATGTTAAACTTTAACACTGTATATATCATATATGGTTTTACTCATTCTATGGGTGTTATGGGTCTGTTTATAGTAAGTGTATCTGATCTTTGTAGCGATCGCATGTGTGATATGCTTGACCTAGCTGTCTATTATATTTCACTGTTTTTGTTATGGCCAATGCTATGATATGCTATGATATCATGTTTTAGCACAATGTTGTGCTGTATGTATTACCTTTATTCATAGTTGCTTGTATTGATGTTATTTATGTACATTTTATTTGCATTTCAGTGTAATTTGTTCGCTAATAGTAGTAGTATAGTAGTATACTTTTATTGTCCTCAAGAGGAAAATTGTTATGGACTACATGTTGCTGCAGACATACAATAAACATATAAAAACTAAATGAAGTAAAATCAAGAAAATAAAATCAAGATTAACTCTTGTTATACAACCGCACCGATACAGGTACAAAGGAATTGTTATATCGATTTAACTTACACATTGGGATTCTATATCTTCTACCAGAGGGAAGTAGTTCATATTGTAAATTATTGTGCCAGAAAGAAAATCCACTAGCATTGCAGAAAAGACTCCAGGATTTGTCATTGTATCCAAACTTACAGACAGTCCCTTCTTTCCTGCTGATCCCTTTATAGGCCACTGCTATACGAGCCCAAGAATCCCATTCAATCTCCCAGTAACAGCGTCCAGTCAGACTCTCTCGACACAGAACCTGAGGAATATCAGCAAATCTCTCTGGATGATCAGGATACGGCTGATGATCCTCCACATACGTGATCTTTCTGTTTTCAGACAGGATGAGCTGAGTGTTTGCTGTGTTTGGATCCAGTGTGAGATCACAGGCATCTGAACACAGAAACACAGTGCATTAATCATTTGTTTTCATTAAACGAGCATGTCTGTATCAGAGAAAGAACCTACATTTCAATAGTCCTGGTTTGATCCTGAAAGGTCCGCCATGATCCAAACTAAAGAGACACACAAACATACAAACAAAAAGAATAGTGAGTAATGGGAATAGCTATTCACATACAGACCATTAAAGCTGTCATGAAATCAAAAATGTAATGAAACTTCTGATCAAATCGTTCTCTTTTTTTCTCAGTATCCAGCACAGCAGCCAATCAGTGTTTGTTGATCAATGTGCAGGCAAACATCCCGCCCACAGCGCTTGGTGCGAAGTTGAGAGTGAATCATATGTTAAACTTTAACACTGTATATATCATATATGGTTTTACTCATTCTATGGGTGTTATGGGTCTGTTTATAGTAAGTGTATCTGATCTTTGTAGCGATCGCATGTGTGATATGCTTGACCTAGCTGTCTATTATATTTCACTGTTTTTGTTATGGCCAATGCTATGATATGCTATGATATCATGTTTTAGCACAATGTTGTGCTGTATGTATTACCTTTATTCATAGTTGCTTGTATTGATGTTATTTATGTACATTTTATTTGCATTTCAGTGTAATTTGTTCGCTAATAGTAGTAGTATAGTAGTATACTTTTATTGTCCTCAAGAGGAAAATTGTTATGGACTACATGTTGCTGCAGACATACAATAAACATATAAAAACTAAATGAAGTAAAATCAAGAAAATAAAATCAAGATTAACTCTTGTTATACAACCGCACCGATACAGGTACAAAGGAATTGTTATATCGATTTAACTTACACATTGGGATTCTATATCTTCTACCAGAGGGAAGTAGTTCATATTGTAAATACAAGAAATTAGTTTGATCACCAAGAATCCTCTCTACCTGATTAAGAACACATTCCTCATATAAAACTTGAAGGTTAAAATGTTCATCATGCCAAACAATTCTCCATGCTGTCAATAACAGGTGCATCAACTTAGATTTAAACTGTACTGATGGGTTACCAAACCACACTGTGATACCATACCTAACAATACTTTCTAAAACAGCTTTCTAAAACAGCAGCATAAGATTCTTGTTTACTCCATAGAGACGTAACCTACGTAAGAAATACAGTCTCTGTTGTAGTCGAATGCAAACCCATTCAATGTGTGTTTTCCATATAAGTGAACTATCTATATAAACACCCAAGTAAGAATAGTACCACTTAATAATACATGGGTTTACACTCAGCTGCTTCATTTTATCACTTAACAAATGCTGTTAAATCGTGTTAAAAGCGGAGCTAAAATCAACAAACTAACCGAGCATAAGCTTTAGGATCTTCTAAATGCTTCAAAATCAAGTGCATAATGCTGTTAATAGCATCTTCAGTTCCTCTCCCTTGTCTATAGGCAAACTGTAAGGGATCTAGATTACTAGCAACCTCTGCTTTCAACATAGATACAACACACTTTTCAAAACATTTCATAATCACAGATGTTAATGCAACCGGTCTAAAATCATTATTCTCTAAAGGCCTAGCTATCTTAGGAACAGGTATAATCAATGTTCTTTTCCACAAACTGGGAATAATACCTGAATCCAAAGATTGTTGAAATATAGGAAGCCAAGCTGGAGTCAATTCATCTGCACAACACTTAACAATATACGGAGAAATTCCATCTGGGCCTGCCGATTTCTTTGAACAGATATGTTTAAAATAGAAATGAATCTGTTTCGAATGAATCAATAACTTATCTTTGATGATATCTGGAGAAAAATCCCTTACACCAATACTATTCCCAGAGATATGCCCATGCTTCTCAAATCTTAGATAAAAGCTAAGTGCTTGTTTTTGAGATATGTAAACAACTAATGTGCATATGCATGGAACATGTCCAGACAGAGCACTGCTGATTCGATATGCGACAGATAAAGCTGTTTACTGCTTAATTTAATGTATATGATATAGCGAGTAGGGCTGCCCTAATCGTTAGTTGACCAGAAGAGGCTTGGTCGACCAAATTTTTATTAGTCGCTTGGTCGCAGGAAAAAAAAATACACATTGGTGAAGTCACGTAGTCTGTGACGGACAGATCATTAACAGCTAGTCTATGGTAATACAGTACATCGGGCAGGACATCCAAATGCTTGACTATCATTCATCAACCTCAAATATGGCTTATCATCTAAAATATGTAAGTATTAGCAACTTTACATGGCCGCATAATCTAACGTTAACCTAGAAAAATGTGCGCTATATTCAAGTGTCTGTGTGGAGTGTGGAGCTGAACAGTAGCTCTCTGCAGGACAGATGGAGGCGCCGGTGCACTTACTTGCACTTAAAATACTCCTCATTTTTTGCTCATACAGATAAGAGTAATACATCTTTCGAATCTGTAAAGACTCGAGTTTATTTGTGTGCACTCACAATAACAACAAAACATTGTGCTTTTGTAAAATAATGAAAGCAAACAGGATGCACTTTCTGCCGTCTCGGTCTCGGAAACTCTGTGTACAGTATATATAAAATATATCTATAGAGAGTGAAATGTCTACTTTCAAATGAATCAATTCAAATGGAAAACAAATTCTCAGATTATGTAATCTGCATGAAACATGCATACAGGCGGAGATGACGATGACAAAAACAAAAAAAGCACTAGTTTATCAATGAATTATTAAAATGTTAATGCAGCCTCCTTACTGTTTTTCCCTGACACATTCCTAATATTTACTTCGGCCGGTGTGCTGTGGCAAGCTTTATACGTGCATTTGAGTGCTTACTAGGCTATGTAGGCAATTAAAGGCTCATTATAATGATTTAAATGGTTTATTAATAAACGTGCGATTAGTCGACTAATGCTTCAAATGAACGATTACTAGTCGACCAGAAAAATCCTTAGTCGAGGGCAGCCCTAATAGCGAGTTTGTTTTCTTCTATTTATTAATCTGTTCAATTGTGTATTTGCTGAATATTCGTCATGTATATTTATATTTACTTTGCATTTTTCTGTTTTTTATAGAAAAAACACACACACTACTATACACCTACAACTAAGGAGAACTGTTCAGCCCTTGTTAATCACTGATGACATATGAGTTACTCCCATATTTCAACCATCGTTGGCCAAGTCTCTTACCGGACACCCGTTTCAAACCTTTCAAACCTTTAGGTTTCAAACCTAACCAGCAATTTACTCAAATTTACTTGCAGCAGCTAACTGTTGGAGGGATGTGGTTCAGGATATTCTGCCCAAGCCGTCAAACTGACGTCATCAGAGAAGGAAAGCCATGCCTCAAGACTAGCAATGAGACAGGAGGAGTGCTAAAATAAAACCCCGCCCTCTATTCAATATTCTGTTTCAGTTGCAAATGCATGACTATGCTGAAATAAAGTTAGCAGCAACTTCCCGTTCATGCAGACTTTAATATAACGAGTCAATTATGGGCCACAGCCATATCACCCTGCTGCCCAAGAGTGGTTGCCCACTGAAGCTAAGCAGGGTTGAGCTGGTCAGTACCTGGATGGGAGACCTCCTGGGAAAACTAGCTATTGGAAGAGGTGTTAGTGAGGTCAGCAGGGGGTGCTCACCTTGTGGTCTGTGTGGGTCCTAATGCCCCAGTGTAGTGATGGGGACACTATACTGTCAACAAGCACCGTCTTTCGGATGAGACGTTAAACCGAAATCCTGGCTCTCTGTGGTCATTAAAAATCCCATGGCACTTCTCGTAAAGCGTTATATAAACAGTGGACGCAGTTAGTTTTTTTGGGGCAGCAACAGAGTTTCACAAGTGTGTTTGTTGACGAAGGTTTTATAAACAAGGCCCAGTTCGACGCTGTATTTGCACATTGTTTGATACTGAAAGATGGAGCGGTCCCAGCTATAAAAGTCCCGGTCATGATTCAGAACTGCAGACCGTAAGTGAAACGGCATCAAATGTCTGTTTTGTTGGCAATCGGCGCTCAAGTGCTCGTCACTCTTTATCTCCGCCCACGGTGCGCCTCCAGGAGCTCGTTTTTTTCCCCGGAGAGAATCATAAAGCTGTATCTTTCTTTTATAAATATGATCAAACTAAAGACTTTTTGGAGATATGAAGGATGCAGTACTACTCTATAGGTACTCAAGATTAACATGAGATTGGGTGAAACTGTGTGTGTTATGTCCCCTTTAAGTTTAGAAAAATTGAGAAAAAATAACATACTTAATCGCAAGCTTGTTAATTATTCCTGAATAATTCTCACTTCACGCTGAACTCAAAAGTTGTCAGCCCTGTTTAAAGTAAGTTGAAGTTTTAGGTTTCCTGAACAACAAAAAAAATGTCTGTAGCCTACAAGGTAATGTTATATCGTTTGCTCCAACCACTGGTTAAATAAGAGAAATAAGTTAAGGCTGATGATACACAGGGCAACTTTTTGAGCAATGTTGCCATCAATGGGCAACCAGGTGAGACACAGGGCCCATGACTGATCTAAATTATCCAGATAGAAATTTACCTATTCTTAATGGGAAAGTGCCTAAGCAACATTGCTCAAAAAACATCTGAAGTTACGGTATGTTTAACTAATGTGGGGTAATGTGAAGTATGCAATCATAGGATTTATTCATGCTTTTTTATGCCAGGTTGGGGTAATACACTGATTTTCTATCATGGTCTATGGACCCCCTGAATTAGCCTTGGCCACCCCATCTATAAAACTATAGCTCCGCCACTGTTTGGGCATACAACAATACACAATAAAGTGTTATATAAATGCATCTTTCATTCATTCATTCAATTATGATTTATGTTTTAGACAACTTTGTCTGCAGTTTACAAATCCAATACTCTTATCACTACATGAAGAGATGAGTAATACATTTGCGAACATTAAAGACCCCCTGTGGTGAAAATCTGTTTTTTAAAAAACATTCTTTACATGCCTATCCGGTATTTCAATATGCTTAAAGTGCCCCTATTATGCCATTTTCAATATTGACTTTCATGCAGTGTGTAATGTATGTGAATGTAAACGATGTGCAAAGTTGTAAATAAAGTTATTGTCTCCGAAAAGAGTCAACTCTGAACAGCCTAAACAAGTCAGTAATTCGAATCCCACTTAGGCGGGCGTATTGTTTTCGACACTCATTGTAGACTGATCACAATAGACTAGGCCATCTGACCAATCAGAGCAAAGTAGGCTCACAGAAAGGAGGGGTTTAGAGAGACTGAATCTTAGAACTGCTTTGAATTAATTATTTGAGAATCGTTGGAAAATGAGATGATACTAAATATGTTGAGAAAACAAAATAATTTTTTGACCTTGCATGCATGTAAACATATCGGAGGAGACTCCCATTACAATATTAGCAACCTTAAAAATGGCACAATAAGCACACTTTAAAGAGAAACATTGTGCAAATTCATCAGTCAGCACCATTGCTAAGCACTTTCTACCTAAAACTACAGTGTAACAAAGACAGTCTAAAACATGGTTTGAAACCGCCCCTATTTCCTATATTTACAAACATGCAACCATGTAAACATGTTTCTCTCGTGGATTTAGATTTAACAGAATAATTCCACTTATGTTGCCCTTTTACTGTAAAATGCTCCTAAACATAAAAAATAGCAGCGCTCCACATACTTGAGTATCTGCAGTTTATAGTTTGGATCCTGCAGTTTGTGTTTGAGCAGCTGGAATCCTGATGGTCCTGGGTGATTGTAGCTCAGATCCAGCTCTCTCAGATGTGAGGGGTTTGAACTCAGAGCTGAAGACAAATAACCACAGCCTTCCCCTGTCACCATACAACCAGACAACCTACAGAAACACACAGACAGATCATCTACAGACACAGTCAGATCATCTACAGACACAGTCAGATCATCTACAGACACAGTCAGATCATCTACAGACACAGTCAGATCATCTACAGACACAGTCAGATCATCTACAGACACAGTCAGATCATCTACAGACACAGTCAGATCATCTACAGACACAGTCAGATCATCTACAGACACAGTCAGATCATCTACAGACACAGTCAGATCATCTACAGACACAGTCAGATCATCTACAGACACAGTCAGATCATCTACAGACACAGTCAGATCATCTACAGACACAGTCAGATCATCTACAGACACAGTCAGATCATCTACAGACACAGTCAGATCATCTACAGACACAGTCAGATCATCTACAGACACAGTCAGATCATCTACAGACACACACAGAGAGAACATATACACACACACAGACAGATCATCTACAGACACACAATCAGATCATCTATAGACACTCAGACAGATCATCTACAGACATACAGACAGATCATCTACAGACACACAGACAGATCATCTACAGACACACACAGTCAGATCATCTACAGACACACTGACAGATCATCTACAGACACACAGACAGATCATCTACAGACACACACAGTCAGATCATCTACAGACACACATATAGATTATCTACAG
>NW_015506730.1:156480-158127 GCF_001515645.1 Sinocyclocheilus grahami
ACAGTGAGATCATCTACAGACACACACAGTCAGATCATCTACAGACACAGACAGATTGTCTACAGACACACACAGTCAGATCATCTACAGACACACAAATAGATTGTCTACAGACACACACAGTAAGATCATCTACAGACACAGAGACAGATGATCTACAGACACACAGTCAGATCATCTACAGACACACAGTCAGATCATCTACAGACACACAGACAGATCATCTACAGACACACAGACAGATCATCTACAGACACACAGACAGATCATCTACAGGCACACACAAACATTGTGACCAGCTAACTTCCTAATACCTCAGTATCTCCAGCTGACAGTTTGGATTCTTCAGTCCATCAGAGAGCAGCTTCACTCCTGAATCCTGCAGGTCACATCTACAGACACAGAGACAGATCATCTACAGACACACAGTCAGATCATCTACAGACACACAGACAGATCATCTACAGACACACAGACAGATCATCTACAGGCACACACAAACATTGTGACCAGCTAACTTCCTAATACCTCAGTATCTCCAGCTGACAGTTTGGATTCTTCAGTCCATCAGAGAGCAGCTTCACTCCTGAATCCTGCAGGTCATTGTTACTCAGATCCAGCTCTCTCAGGACACAGTTTGAGGATTGAAGAACTGATGTCACAATTTCACAATCCTGAGGAGTGAGATAACAGCCAGCAACACTGAAAGAGTAAAATTTGAATTAAATTCTTATCCTCATTCTACATTTGGTATTTCAATAATATTAACTTTTATTAATAAGTTAATATAATAATAATACAATAACATTAACTTATTGTAAAAGACATACTAAAATAAAATATGCACTCAAGATGTATCAATTAGAACAACAACAGTAATCACTTCCACTCATAGGAAACTCTTCACTGTAAGACATGATTAAACACTCACAGAGCTTTTCTGCATTTGCTCACAGCTGGTATCAGTCGTCTTCTGCCCTCATCTGATGTGTTGTATTTCTTGAGGTCCAGCTCATCCAGCGGCTGCTCTGACATCTGAAGCATGTAGGAGATTGTTGAGCAGTGAGCAGGAGAGAGTTTCTTCTCTGAGTGTTTGTCTGATTTCACAAACTCCTGAATCTCTCTGGACAGAGTCTGATCTTTCACTTCCAGCAGACAGAGGAACAGATTGATGGATCTTTCAGTGGAGAGTCCATGTCCATCTCTGATCTTCTCTTTAATGTACTGTGTGGTTCTCCTGATGCTCTCTGAGCTGTTCTCTGTGTGTGTCAGTAGATCCTGTAAGAGTCTCTGATTGGACTCCAGTGAGACGCCCAGCAGGAACCGCAGGAACAGATCCAGGTGTCCATTCTCACTCTCAAGGGCTTTATCTACTGCACCTCTAAGCAAATTATGCATTGAATCAAAGACCTTAAGAGTGTCCATGGTGCTGCTTAAATAGCAGTAAAACACATGGAAAGCAGCGAGAAACTCCTGAAAGCTCAGATGAATGAAGCTGTAAACTTTCCTCTGATGAATCACAGATTCCTCCTTAAAGATCTCAGTGCAAATCCCAGAATACACTGAGGCGTCAGTGAGGTCTATGCTGCTCTCAATCAGGTCCTCCTCATAGAACATCACATTGCCCTTCATCAGCTGTTTGAAAGC
>NW_015506730.1:158397-182993 GCF_001515645.1 Sinocyclocheilus grahami
ATAAATCTGTGAGTCCAGATCTTGAAGTTCAGGATGAAAGTCCAGCAGAAGACTGTGAAGACTGTACTGATGATCTCGGATCATGTTCAGCTCTCGAAATGGAAGCACAAACATGAAATCTACATCCTGATTGGCTTTTCCCTCGGCCCAGTCCAGAATGAACTTCTGCACGGAGACGGTTTTTCCGATTCCAGCAATGCCTTTAGTAAGAACAGTCTTGATCTGCTCTTTCTCCTCAGATCCTGCTTTAGCTGAGGCTTTAAAGATGTCATTGCAGTAGATTGGAGTGTCTTGTGAGTGTTTTGTTCTAGCTGTTTTCTCCATCTGTAAAACCTCATGTTCTTCATTCACTCCTTCACTCTCTCCCTCTATGATGTAGAGCTGTGTGTAGATCCTGTTCAGGAGGCTTTCATTCCCTTGGAGTTTGATTCCCTCAAATAATCTCTCATACTTCTTCTTCATGCTCATTTTGTGTTGGTCTTTGACTCTCTGAAGAACATCATTCATTGTTTGAGTAGAATCCTTCAGGTATTCTGCAGTCTGATCATCTGTTCCCACACTGCTGACACAAGAAGAAAAATAAGTGAATACGTGGACCAGTGTCCACCACTATTTAGCTTATTCACTTGTTAAATGAAGACATCATGAATCCAACCAAAACTGAACAGGAGCATATAGGAAAATGGATGGGAATGAAAAGCTGTTAAGTACCTAACTAGTCTTCTACCACGCTACAATCCATCACGCTCCCTAAGGTCGCAAAATTCTGGACTTTTGGTAGTACCTAGGATAGCAAAGTCCACTAAAGGAGGTAGAGCTTTTTCGCATTTGGCTCCCAAACTCTGGAATAGCCTTCCTGATACCGTTCGGGGTTCAGACACACTCTCTCTGTTTAAATCTAGATTAAAGACACATCCCTTTGGCAACTGAAAAATGAGTGTTTACTATTGTCATTTTGCATTATTGACACTATTTTCCTAATTAATGCTGTTCAGTTGCTTTGTCACAATCTGTATTGTTAAAAGCGCTATATAAATAAAGGTGACTTGACTTGACTTGACTTAATTATTTTATCTTACGTAATGGAAGGTGTTATGCTGTTTTGCTGGTCTATTTATACTCTAATGTCATGTCATTTAAGTTACATAAGTATTTCTTGTTTGCATAAATGTTTATCCTGACAGCAAAGCAAGTTGAACTTCACAGATGCATGTGCATCAAACAGTTCATTGCCATCTCTTGCAATGGCTCAATTCTCACAATGATTATTTCTCTATTATTAAGTCTCACAATGCATAATGCTATATAATGGTTTTACTTAGGGATGTGCAACAGTGATCGAGTACTCGGCCGTGACAGTGACGACCGATTATGAAAACGATGATCTTTTTAGTTTAATTTTTTTTCTGATTGGTTATAGCAGCACTTTGGGTGGCACCCTGAACTCTGATTGTTTAGCTTGCCACAGCATGCAGTCCAAAGTATAGACGTGAGAAGAGAGAGAAGCATGGCTTCAAAGTCACATAGTGATGTCTGGGTTAGCTACATACATATCTGATTAATCTAATATAGGATGTGTCATAGAACAGGCTTCAGTTTATTGGCATAAAGAGTCACTCTTCAGCTTCATCTCAGGCAGCTATTCCTCTTTAGATGCTTCTTTTTTAATAACATTGCTGCTGCATCATAATCATCATAATTTTTGCAGAAATAGTACATGTTTGAAAATGTAATACATTTTCACACATGAACTAATATGTTAACAGTTAAATAACTAACTTTATCCAGCATGTTTACGCTCACATAGGATCAGTGGTTACTGTTTCATCACTGAAATTATGATCCGCAACTAAAGACCCAGCACAGCTGGATTCTGGAGGTCTCTGGGACTGAGAAAATCCCTCCTCTCCCAGTCATTAACCAGACAGACTTTATTTTCTGTCAGACATCTACAAAAGCGCTTATTGAGAATTACCAGAGATTTAGATGATGGGTTTGTTTCATTTGGTGTCACCATCAAGGTGATTAGTGTTTGCTTTAGTTGGGCTCTTGACCCTTTTACTTTATAACATTATATTTTTGGGGGCTGCTGTAACTGTGTTTGTAAAGCACATTTGTTATGGCAAGGAATACCAAAAGGAGACTGCAACCAGGTGATATCGGTTTGTTATTGATGATAGCAACACAATTTTCACCCAGATTCAGTATGTAGTCTTTGTAATACCAAAAGGAGACTGCAACCAGGTGATATCGGTTTGTTATTGATGATAGCAACACAATTTTCACCCAGATTCAGTATGTAGTCTTTGTGAGGAGTTATTAATATAAAGTTTCTAGTTATAATAACAGTGTAATAATTTATGAATGATTTTAAAAGCATGATAAATCACAAGCATTTTGAAGAGAATCAGTGTTTGAATCTCAACAATGGTGACAATCAAAAGCTTCATGCTGCAGTGCATGCTGGGTACCTAGTCTCTGTG
The DNA here is from genome assembly GCF_001515645.1 of Sinocyclocheilus grahami. Lineage (NCBI taxonomy): Eukaryota > Metazoa > Chordata > Actinopteri > Cypriniformes > Cyprinidae > Sinocyclocheilus > Sinocyclocheilus grahami. The sequence continues at coordinate 160,881 of NW_015506730.1, forward strand.
CAGTGAGTGCACTGTGACCTCACATTAGTATGAGCACACATCGAGAGCACTGTGAGGTTACACTTTTAGCTCACTGTGACCACATCACAAGTCTCCTGGGAGCTCATGGTGAGAGCAAATGGTTGACAGGGCTGTCTTCTCACTGAGATTCATTTCAGAGATAGTGTCGCCCTCAGTGTAGCTAACAGGCCTGCCAATACATATACTTTAAAATTTCATCCATACAAAGACACTAGACAGATGACCATTAAACTCTTTAAACACCAGATCAGACACACAGTTTATATGACACTCGTCTTATTAACCTGGCATGAATATGAAATATATAAACATGCACAGAATACATCTATATACGTATATCAATATGAATCAATCAGCTGTACTAGTACTTTACTTGTAATTTTATTTTTACAATTACAATGTGAAATGAAAGCATGTTCTGAATGTAAACTCCTTCAGGTAAGATCATGTGAGATCGTAATAACTAAAAAAGCTGGTTTACGAAACAAAATAGAAACACATAAAAACACATTCTTCACCTCAAATAGTCCTCCACAAACAAACAAAAACCATTTCATTGGCCTTAATTGTGTGCCTGTGCCACTGATTTCAGCCCAAATCTTATTAACCTAGCATGAATATGAAATATATAAACGTGCACAGAATACATCTATATACGTATATCAATATGAATCAATCAGCTGTACTAGTACTTTACTTGTCATTTTATTTGTACTTTTATTTTAAACAATTACAATGTGAAATGAAAGCATGTTCTGAATGTAAACTCCTTCATGTGAGATCGTAATGACTAAAAAAGCTGGTTTACGAAACAAAATAGAAACACATAAAAACACATTCTTCACCTCAAATAGTCCTCCACAAACAAACAAAAACCATTTCATTGGCCTTAATTGTGTGCCTGTGCCACTGATTTCAGCCCAACGCGTTTTACCCAGCAATTTACAATCCATTCGGTATCATCTTGTATACTGTCCTCTAGGCTGTACATTTATTTTGTCATTACTTTCATGGCTCTTAAAAAGTATTTATGCGGGAAATATGTGTATTTATGTTAGAAAATGTAATCTGTGTGTGTACATTCTGTAATGCATATTTAGACATTTGATCCAGCGTGTTTATACTCACAGAGGATCGGTGGTCACTGCTTCATCACTGAGACAATCAGGCGGATCCATGGATCTGTCACTCTTCACAGACACACAGCTGGGACCTGAAGATCCCCGGCACTGAGAACATCCATCCTCTGTCTTCTCACTGAGACTCATTTTAGAAGTACTGTCTCTCTTCTTTCGGTTTAGAAATCTATTAAGCCTGCCAATACACAAATTCTTTGTAAAGGAGGCACATTCACTTCACACATACAACAGCACTAGAGGCCACTATATCATACATTACAGCACACAAACAGCTGTTCTACTAGAGTAGATGTAAATATATTTGAACTTTAAAACCAGTTACAAGCTTTAAAATAATAATAATCTGAATGTAAACGTCTTTAAACTCTTCAGGTCAGATAATGTGAGTTTATCTAAAAAAAAAAACATAACTGGAAAAACTGGTTTAACTGGCAACATGAAATGTTCAAACAGGAATACACAAATTGAGAACATCCCTCCTCTGTCTTCTCACTGAGACTCATTTTAGAAGTACTGTCTCTCTTCTTTCGGTTTAGAAATCTATTAAGCCTGCCAATACACAAATACTTTGTAAAGGAGGCACATTCACTTCACACATACAACAGCACTAGAGGCCACTATATCATACATTACAGCACACAAACAGCTGTTCTACTAGAGTAGATGTAAATATATTTGAACTTTAAAACCAGTTACAAGCTTTAAAATAATAATAATCTGAATGTAAACGTCTTTAAACTCTTCAGGTCAGATAATGTGAGTTTATCTAAAAAAAAAAACATAACTGGAAAAACTGGTTTAACTGGCAACATGAAATGTTCAAACAGGAATACACAAATGCCACACCAATCAACAAGCCCTCCACAAACCAACAAAAACCTAAATTCAACCTAACATGTTTTACACGCCCATTTAAAATGTATTCAGTATAATATGGTTCATTTTTCTCTAGGTTGTAAGCTTATTTTGGTGTTAAATTTTCTATCGTTAAATGTACATTTGGCCTAAACTCTTACATACAGAAGGTTAACTGAATTCTATTTAAATATAATAACTTCAGATCAAAACCTATTTATAGTTAAATTGTTAAATCAACCTGCTAGACTTCATAAAATGCACATACCATGAACCAAAATCAAAGTAGCCTAACAAAAGAGCATTAGCTTGTGTATGATATCAGAACAGGTCGCACTGTTGAATTAATCGGGTGAATTCTACACAAATGCCTTCAGAAACATTTATAGTGCTTTTAAACTGCATAAGTGGTATCATGTAATTTAGCTTTAAACATGTACGTACCATGAAAAATATCCCGCTGGTTACTGCTGATTGTTCGTGCTCTTTCTTTGCCGATGTTAAACTGCAGTGTGTTTTGCTTTCAGTTTTAGCCGCTCAACCTGTTCTACCTGCTTCTTCATGAAGCACCTGGAAAAAAGCAGAACAGAGTCCAATGAAACGTGTTTTGAAAAAGAAGAATGCATCTTTCATTTATATTTTCCTCATTTATTTTGAACCCTGATAAGCAACGTATTTTAGAGCAAAACACAGAATATGTTTAGGTGAAGACATAGGCCTTAGTTAGCAATCAAATATTACATTATTGAATGCTACTGAAAGCAACATTTAAATCCCAAATATGTAAAGGGTAATGTAGAGTCATCTGGTAAAGCAGGGTTAAGTTCTTAACAATATTTTATGTATCTGTTTTCTGCAACAGCAAGTAAAAAAATCCACTATTGCATTTTCACAATATTCCAAAAGAGGAACAAAACATTGAGAGATAAATCACATCAGAGAGCGATTACGGCACATTTACAGTCTCTCCTTTAGAAGATGCAAACGTGTTTTGAAAAAGAAGAATGCATCTTTCATTTATATTGTCCTCATTTATTTTGAACCCTGATAAGCAACGTATTTTAGAGCAAAACACAAGCTATTCAGAATATGTTTAGGTGAAGACATAGGCCTTAGTTAGCAATCAAATATTACATTATTGAATGCTACTGAAAGCAACATTTAAATCCCAAATATGAAAAGGGTAATGTAGAGTCATCTGGTAAAGCAGGGTTAAGTTCTTAACAATATTTTATGTATCTGTTTTCTGCAACAGCAAGTAAAAAAATCCACTATTGCATTTTCACAATATTCCAAAAGAGGAACAAAACATTGAGAGATAAATCACATCAGAGAGCGATTACGACACATTTACAGTCACTCCTTTAGAAGATGCATTAAGCTACCGTACATAAATCCATCACGTTTATTTAGACAATGAAGATTTTATCTAAATGAAGACATTCCATAGACTTGCACTGTTTTTATATAAAGAGAATTATAATTACGGAGGACAAACCTAAACGTTACGCCTACCAGAAGACATTTAGCATTTCAGAATAAACTTCTGTGGTTGTTAAATGGCGATAATTAACTGTACATGTTTGACATGTTTAGATGAGAAATTAGATGTTTTTGCAGTAGGAGGTATTCCATGTATGTAGGATTTTTATGTTGTGCATATAATTGGTTCCCACAAAGCCACACGTGACCCACAGAAACACAAGACTGAGTTATTGATGCCACACTGAGTTCAGTACAACAGATAAGCTGTGTGTGTGTGTGTGTGCGTGCATGTGTGTGTGAGTGTGTGTGTGTGTGTGTGTGTGTGTGTGTGATAAAGAGAGAGAGGAGGAGTGTTAAACAGTGATCCAGACAGAGAAAGATCTCCAGTCCATCATGAACGTCCAAACCGCAGCGCTGGTTCTCTCTGCTGTCCTGCACACAGGTGAAACTATCTCTCTCTGCCTTCAATTTCTAATATTAATTATTCAGGTCTTAATAGTATAATGTTATATATTTTTACTAATAATTATTCAGATGCCCAAATTTTAGTTTTCAAAACGTTATTTTATTGTGTGCCATATTTTCAGTTCAGCTCAGGGTAGTCTTAATTACTCATAGATAATGTGTTTGCATCTTTTAAAAATGGATTTTATTGGTTTCAGTAGTAGTTTAGTTTAGTTAAAGTATCGCTTGTAACTCAGAGTCACACATTTTAATAGCACTTTATCAGAAAACATGCTCAGTGATTGGTTGTGTTGCATGTAAAACGGCTGCTTTAGTTCCTGACAGAATACAGTCTAAAGTCAGGCTGAAGATTAAATCACTGATTAAATCACACACTGACTGTGCTTGTCTTTGCATTTACCTTCACATTTCCATTAAATCCTGTATTTATTTCTGTCAATGAAAACTAATTTTCCAGTGATAGTTTCCTTATTTGTAGTGGTTTCCATCAAGGATGATATTCTAGTGTTCTCAGTTGTATTCCTTCATCTGTGTTGTTGCACTGAGGTTTATTCACACATGTCAATTATTGTAAGATCAGTGGATGAGTATATCTGGTTTTTAACGTGGTAATATCTTTGCTTTCTGATGATCTGATACACTCTTTAAAGTCAGTTTTAAAACAATTTATTAAATGTGATCAAATCACATTCACTGGTTTAGTTTGCTCATGAACTGTGTTGGGAAGTAACTAGTTACATGTAACGCTGTTATGTAATCTAATTACAAAATAAATGTAACATCTGTTACAGTTGCTGAGAAAAAAAATGTGCAATTGAATTACGGTAGCTTATGAAATTTTAAAGATTGCATGTGAATATTTTCTGTAAAAAGGTAGGATATGTTGAATTTGCCTGTTTTTGTTGTGCACGATACCTTCTGCCATTCAAAGGCAGGTATGTTGTATTTCTTTAAGATTAACTGTTTTTTTCCAAAGCATTGTTAGACGCCAGTATTAGATTCGATTTTTTTAAAAACAGTATCATAGCTAAACTATTTCTTGTTATGATTTTAAATCTGTATTTAGCCTCAGAGGTGCTAACGTCTGATTTTGTGGTGGCTGTGCTTTAAAATTAAATTATTATAATCTTAATTCCAGTGATGAAGGATTGTGAAAGTCTGACAGTAATCAGTGTTGAGTACTACTGTAAGCTTAACCCTGCCTGCTTTAAACGCTTCATAATGATTAACAGTTAAACATATTCATTAGGAATTTAGAAAAGTAATCAAATGTAATAAGTTACATTACTTTAATAAAGTAATTGAAATAGTTGCACTCCTTAAATAGGGTAACTCGTAATCTGTAACCTATTAGGTTTCCAAAGTAACCTTTCGAAGTGTTTGTCATCCTAAAAGCATGCTGTGAGGAGTTTGATTTTTGGTTGTGTTTGTTTAGCAGAGCAGGACTGAAGGTCAGCGACAGCGACGGGAGCACAGGGTTCATCTGACACAGACTTTCACAAGAATTCAGCATTTTTGTTTCCTTAGATCTTCTCAAACATGTCATGTAACTTACAGTCAAGCGTGCAGTGGTAGGCTGAGGTGTGAAGTAGTGTGTGATTGACTCAAGCGTCGGTGTTGTTTGCTCATGGCAGTATGGGGTCAGAGTCCCGTCGCGTCCATCCGGCCGCGTACAGCTGCTGTTAAACTCGGCGAGACGGTCAGCTTCACCTGCCGCGTGACCAGCGGATCACAGTCCCTCCAGCTGGAGTGGAAGAGGACCAACAACCAGCCGCTGGGAGGTGCCTTCACATCACCAACCGTCTGAGAAAAACACAGAAGCACCTTCAGACACAACAAACACTCATTAATACAGCAGAAATAAAAGACAGATCAAATGATTTCAGAAGAAACGTCAGTGCTCAGAGTTGTTAAGATACTGAAGGCTGAAGATACACTTTTTGAGCAATGTTGCTTGGGCGTTCCCATTGAGAATGGGTAACAAATTTCTGTCTGGGTACTTTAGATCAGTCGTGGGCCCTGTGTCTCACCTGGATGTCCACTGACGGCAACATTGCCCCGTGTATCATCAGCCTAAGATTGCAATCAAAAGTCAGAGATCTTAAAATAAACTCAAACACTTTTCATCAAACTCTTCCAAGAACAAATGTGCGCCTGCAGCACAAAAGCAGTGTTAAGGCGCTGGGGGATATTTGTAGCAATAGCCAACAATACATTGTATGGGTCACAATTATACATTTCTCTTTTATGCCAAAAATCATTAGGATATTAAGTAAAGATCACGTTCCATGAAGATATTTTGTAAATCTCCTACCGTAAATATATCAGAACTTAATGTTTGATTAGTAATATGCATTGCTAAGGACTTCATTTGAACAACTTTAAAGATGATTTTCTCAATATTTAGATTTTTTTGCACCCTCAGATTCCAGATTTTCAAATAGTTGCATCTCAGCCAAATATCGTCCGATCCTAACAAACCAAACATCAATGGAGAGCTTATTTGTATATTCAGCTTTCAGATGATGCATAAATCTAAATTAAAAAAAATTGACACTTATGGGTTTGTGGTCCAGGGTCACAAATAAGTGATGCTATTGTAAGAGAAATATCTGATAGTTAAATGAAGCGTAACTCGTGAATAAATAATGAGAAACCCCATTTAGTCTCCTGAGAAAGGAAAGAGCAACATCTGAGCAAGGAAAGGTGAGTTAGTGACAGGACAGGTGAAACAGCAGATTCCTGCTTTAATGGGTTTATGTGTCCTGCTTTATTTGGTCACAGATAACGTGAAGCTTGGACCTGACGGTGCTGTTCTGACCATCACTAGCGTCCGTCTCAGTAACCAGGGCGGGTATCGCTGCATCGCCACCAATGCTCAGGGAAAAGGGACGGCCACAGCTTCCCTGACCATCAGACGTGAGTCCAGCGTGTGTCTCTCTGTGTGAATAGCCAGTGTTCACCTATCACTGTTTGCACCCTCAGATTCCAGATTTTCAAATAGTTGCATCTCAGCCAAATATTGTCCGATCCTAACAAACCAAACATCAATGGAAAGCTTATTTGTATATTCAGCTTTCAGATGATGCATAAATCTAAATTTTAAAAAATTGACACTTATGGGTTTGTGGTCCAGGGTCACAAATAAGTGATGCTATTGTAAGAGAAATATCTGATAGTTAAATGAAGCGTAACTCGTGAATAAATAATGAGAAACCCCATTTAGTCTCCTGAGAAAGGAAAGAGCAACATCTGAGCAAGGAAAGGTGAGTTAGTGACAGGACAGGTGAAACAGCAGATTCCTGCTTTAATGGGTTTATGTGTCCTGCTTTATTTGGTCACAGATAACGTGAAGCTTGGACCTGACGGTGCTGTTCTGACCATCACTAGCGTCCGTCTCAGTAACCAGGGCGGGTATCGCTGCATCGCCACCAATGCTCAGGGAAAAGGGACGGCCACAGCTTCCCTGACCATCAGACGTGAGTCCAGCGTGTGTCTCTCTGTGTGAATAGCCAGTGTTCACCTATCACTGTTCCAGCAGCACCAGCCAAAGCCATTAGCAATGACAAAAACCATTCCAAAGACAAAAAAAGAGTGTCATTAACTAAACCGATGTAATCAAGAATATTATTTGTGATCTACACAACTAAATTATGTAGCGTGAATGTGGAAACCTGAGAAAAGCAGCAAAAACTATTAAACATACAGTATTAAAAAATATATATTTTACGTTTTTTTGTTATTTTCTGTTAAAATAACTATCCAATTAGATGAGAAAATTATCTTTTTTTATATGTAAACATGCAAATCACATTTTTTGGTGCCGAGATGTAGGGGATGAACTCAAAAGTAATACTCAAATTAAATAAAAATGTAACTAAATAATGTCCAAAAGATATAAAAAAAATAAATAGTAGATACTGTATATGAGCAAATTAGAACTAGATAAAACTAACCTGAACAAAATCTAAACTGCAAAACAACAATTTAAAACTGTGGATTCTTCAAAGCTAAATGGATGGTTGCCAAGTCCTCGGTTTTCCCGCAGGAAAAAAAATGATAAAACTGTAGATGTGAAGTTTTGTGAAGGAGGCATACTGGTAAGGAGCCCTAGAGCTGTGTTTATCATCACTACGATATACTGGTTTTCAACAGTGACTGTAAAATGTGTACTTTAGGTATGGGAATTGTGTATTTGGAGTTTTGATATCTGGGGTATGGTCACTGGGCTACGCTTGGGCTATTTCTAAGAGGCCGTTGTGCTAGTTTTGTTACGCAGACCTGGCAGCCCTGATGTGGTTTCAGAGTGTGTTTGTTGATGCAGAGCCTCCGAAGGTGCGTGTGACGCCGTCTGGGCCGCTGTCGGTTCGTGCGGGTGAGAGTGTGACTCTGGAGTGCCGTGTCACCGGGAAGCCCCGCCCCTCCATCAGCTGGACCAAACAGGGCGGTGAGGCGGAGCTTGTTTCCACGACAACAGACACCACAGCATCACTACAGGTGTTTTAGGATTCACTGATTCAGCGTTACGGGTTTCTGCCCGATCTGCACGCCTCAACATGGTCTGTTTCTCCCACTCGCCCACCAAAGGTGACAGTGCTGTCAGCAGAGGATGCTGGGATATTTGTGTGCCGCGCTCAGAGCAGGGAGGGGCTTGCTGAGGGGCGGGTGGAGCTCAGGATGGAGGGCGGAGCCTCTGGTGGGGCGTTTCCCCAGGCCTCGGTTACAGAAACAGATCTGAAAGCCGAGGAGGGTCAGAGCATCAGCATGCACTGCCATGCCACCGGTAAACACACACGCATACACACACACACACACACACTTAATGTTTGATTAGTAAGATGCATTGCTAATAACTTCATTTGAACAACTTTAAAGATGATTTTCTCAATATTTAGATTTTTTTGCACCCTCAGATTCCAGATTTTCAAATATTGTCCGATCCTAACAAACCATACATCAATGGAAAGATTATTTATTCAGCTTTCAGATGATGTATAAAAATTGACCCTTATAGACAGAAGGCTATTTTGCATCTGCAGTCCCTGGACTGATGGTAAAATTGTCACCCTAAAAATATGATGACATTATGATTAAAAATTACATGGTCAAAATTAGAAAAAGTTACATTTGATTAAATATTAAAAATATGACACTTATTTAAAAATGACAAGGGTCAAAAAGTGTTATTTTAGTATCATAATGTACTATTGTAGCTTTCATTAGTATTTTGAATTAGTTTTTGTTTTTTACTTTCCATTTTAATTTAAATTTTAGCTAGTTTCATTAATTTTGTTGTGTTTCTGTAATTTTTTTATACTAGCTTGTGTTGTTTTATGACAATGTCTATATAGTGTTTTATTAATATTTTTTCAGTTTTAGTTTTAGTAATTTTAGTATTTCAACTTAACTCTCAGGAAAATTACAAATGCCTTGGCAGCTAACTGAAATAAAATAAGTGTGGTTTTTATATTTTTGTTTCAGTTAACATTGATTTATTTATTTACAATTAACTTAAGTATTTTTCTAGTTTTAGGTTTAGTTAACTATAATAACCCCGGGTCAAAACAAACAAACAAAAACACATTAAAAATTACATTTGGTTAAAAACATGACAAATTTAGGAAAAAAATTGCATTTGATTAAAAAAAAATTATAACGTCACAAAAAAAAATGCAATTAAAAGATGAAACATGGATGCATTGATGTTTACAAAATAAACATGCGTTATAATGTTGATATTGTGAATATTCATTTTGAGGCAAATTTAAAGATGCTCTAAGCTTTTTTTATAGAAAAAGTCACATCTGTCACATCACAAATTCATCTGTGAGTGGACCACGCTGTTTTAGCCAATCAGAACCATGTTCAGGTTTGCCGACATCTGATTGGACGGCGTGTTTCTGGAGGGCGGGGTTAGCTACAGAGCTTACAGCAGTCTGTTGCATTACCGTTTACAATTCTATGTAATTGGGCGTATTCATTATCTCATTATTATTTCCCTCTTTTTTCCCAGGTTCACCCACTCCAGTCATCTCCTGGTCGAAGCTGCGGGCGCCGTTGCCGTGGCAACACAAGGTGAACGGCGGGATTCTGACCCTCAATAACGTGGGTCGGCAGGACTCAGGTACAGCTGCTCTGCAAACATGAAAAACCATGTGTGATGCTGCCTTATACTGGACTCAGTTGGGTCTCTCTGTGTGTCAGGCCAGTACATCTGTAACGCCACGAGCGCCCTGGGCTTCAGCGAGGCCTACGTGCAGCTGGAGGTGGACTGTGAGTGACAGAAACACACTCTTATCTCTGCTGACCTTGTCGTCACAGACAGACGTTTACATTTGAGTCAGATGGTCACAGGTCAGTGTAAACGTTGACTTCGTCAGGCTCAGAGTCAACTGCGGTCACTGGACTTCGGTCGTATTCTGGGAACCTAAATACACGGGAAGCTGAAAAAGAGCAGCAAAAGTCATCAGGTGGAGTTTAGTTTCAGATAAAGGGAGAAACTGCGTTTGACAGCAGCATTAAACTCAGACGAATGCAATCACACACAGTCAGGGAGCGCAGCGAAAGAGCATGCGTGTAAATGATGATGGAGTGTGCGGAAACATCACTTATTAATCAAACAGTTTTCATGAGAATACATGTTCACAGTCACATTGCACACCACACACACACACAATGTGATACATAATGTAGCCTATACATTAAAAATACATTATGAACACATTTTGATTGTTTTGTGTTTTCATTTATAAATACAGTAAACTACAATACAGTAAAGAACACTGTATATAAAATAAAAAATTCATATCTTTTTTTACAGCAATGAAAATTAGATTTTTTTTTTTGTTGCCCAAAATAATTCCTAATGATCCTAATTTCCCGTTTACTGGATTTTGCGGTGAGATAGAGATGGACATGTTCGTGACAGTTATCATGAGATTAACCCATTGAACCCATCCCTCATATGAACTGTGTGCTCTCGTCCTCAGCGCCTCCGTACGCCACCACACTGACGGAGGAGACAGTGGCTCGTCCCGGTGACGCCTTGCGTCTGCAGTGTCTCGCTCACGGCTCTCATCCAATCCGCTTCCGCTGGACGCGTGTGGGCGGAGCCTCCATGCCGCCGGGGGCAGAGACCACCAAAGACGGCCTGCTGAAGATCGCGCAGCTGAAAGTTTTGGACAGCGGCACGTATAAGTGTGTGGCGACCAATCACGTGGGCTCCAGTGAAGCGCTGACCAAAGTCACTGTGAGAGGTGCGTCAAACTCAGGGAAGACTCAGGATGTGACTTGTCCAAATACCCACAAATACCCCCCTTGACCGCTTGAGCACGTGCGTGCGCGACACAAATGGCGCTTTTCCACTGCGTGGTACGACTTGGCTCGGCACGGCTTCAAAACGGTTGCGTTCGATCCTTCGCTGGCTGTGCTGATTTAAATCTAGCGGTTCTTTTGTGTTTGTGTCGCAAGTTCAGTGACGCAGGTAGTGACGATTCTCTCCGGCCAATCCGTGATCAACAGAGTTTACACGTCATGTTTTGGTAACGGTACGGTTCACTTGGAACCTCAACCGAGGTGATACTAAAAAAAGTACCAGGTACTGTACCCAGTGGAAAACCCCCCAAAAGTGAATCGAACCATGCAGTGGAAGACTGTCCCAGGTCTTAAAGGTGCACTAAGCGATTTTTGCCAAATGATGTTGATATTTGAAAGCACCAAAACAAACACATACCCCCAACAGGACCTCAACCTTATTTTGAAATCTCCGCCCCACACGCACATACACAACCCTGGCATAACAACGATCGCGGAAACAAGTGAAGATGACACACAAGCATATTCAAACAGAAGCCAACACAAATAAGTTGTGTGAAACAAAGCAAAATCAACGTTACTCACCTATCAAGAAGAAACAATGCAACCTCGGCGTCCGATTCGAGCCCTTCCTGCTCCTTGCGTTCTCTCCAGCGCTGGAAAGCTGTTCCGATATTTACGCAATCATCGTAACCCTTCTTTTTCATGTTTTGCTTCTCCGATATTTTCCTCTTTTTTTTAATCTGTCATCTCTCTTTATCTATAATCAATCTGCTAATATCCGTCCTGTGCACTCAAATTGAGCGCGCTCTTCTGTCATTACAAGACACGCCCCCTTACTGCTGATTGGCTACAAGTGTGTTTTGGGACTCGATCCGACACTGGTCAAAAGTGTTTTGGAAAAAGTCACTTAGTGCACCTTTAAAACGCCAAAGTGCAGTGACCTTAACGCACACTAAATCAACACTAACTTGAAAACCGCTCCGGAGCGCTATTCGAGGCTTAGTGTATCCCATCATGCATCATGTTTTGAAATAAATCGTGAGACTTTTGCTTACTATAAGGAGATGAGAGAGTCTGTATTACTATTGCACTCTAAAAAATGCTGGGTTGTTTCAACCCAACTTTGGGCCAAATATGGACTAACCCAACTTTTGGGTTAAATTTTTACATTAAATGTTTAACCCAAAAGTTGGGTTAGTCCATATTTGAAAAAAAGTACCAGGTACTGTACCCAGTGGAAAACCCCCCAAAAGTGAATCGAACCATGCAGTGGAAGACTGTCCCAGGTCTTAAAGGTGCACTAAGCGATTTTTGCCAAATGATGTTGATATTTGAAAGCACCAAAACAAACGCATACCCCAACAGGACCTCAACCTTATTTTGAAATCTCTGCCCCACACGTACGTACACAACCCTGGCATAACAACGATCGTGGAAACAAGTGAAGATGACACACAAGCATATTCAAACAGAAGCCAACACAAATAAGTTGTGTGAAACAAAGCAAAATCAACGTTACTCACCTATCAAGAAGAAACAACGCAACCTCGGCGTCCGATTCGAGCCCTTCCTGCTCCTTGCGTTCTCTCCAGCGCTGGAAAGCTGCTCCGATATTTACGCAATCATCGTAACCCTTCTTTTTCATGTTTTGCTTCTCCGATATTTTCCTCTTTTTTTTAATCTGTCATCTCTCTTTATCTATAATCAATCTGCTAATATCCGTCCTGTGCACTCAAATTGAGCGCTCTCTTCTGTCATTACAAGACACGCCCCCTTACTGCTGATTGGCTACAAGTGTGTTTTGGGACTCGATCCGACACTGGTCAAAAGTGTTTTGGAAAAAGTCACTTAGTGCACCTTTAAAACGCCAAAGTGCAGTGACCTTAACGCACACTAAATCAACACTAACTTGAAAACCGCTCCGGAGCGCTATTCGAGGCTTAGTGTATCCCATCATGCATCATGTTTTGAAATAAATCGTGAGACTTTTGCTTACTATAAGGAGATGAGAGAGTCTGTATTACTATTGCACTCTAAAAAATGCTGGGTTGTTTCAACCCAACTTTGGGCCAAATATGGACTAACCCAACTTTTGGGTTAAATTTTTACATTAAATGTTTAACCCAAAAGTTGGGTTAGTCCATATTTGACCCAAAGTTGGGTTGAAACAACCCAGCATTTTTTAGAGTGTGGAGAAAGCGTAACGGCTAACACGTGTGCCTTAACCAATCACATTACAGCCTTGATGTCACTGAATTTCAATCAGAGTTGTGCGACACTCAATCACAGTTTACGGATCCCATAGAAATGAATGGGAAGAGCCGTAAACTGAATCCCATCTGTCACAAAAAGTCAGTGACTTCTCTTATAAAACAGAATTTTTTTTTGTGGTAAACTCTAAAAATAGTTCAATCCAAAAGTATTGTTTAGTGTAAAACATGTTGAAGATTAGATGATTAAATGATAAGCCGTTTGGGTTTATTCAGAGCATTGAAGCCTATAACTCCATTGATATCCATTAAAAAAAAAATGGCCTAAGCAGAAGCGTTAGCATTCGCTGTTACGCTTTTTTGGCTTAAGCTTGCAGGCTGGCCTTCTAGTGGCTTTGGGGAAGATTTTTCAAATAGGTTTGTCAAATGTAAAACACTTTGGAAATCACTAGCACTCCATTAAGTGGTTAAAATAATAGTGTTTATGTCATTAAATCCTCAGTTCTTCTCTCTCTGCTTTTACCTCCCAACAGCTTAATCACAGACCTGCTGATTGTAAAAATCTACCCATTAATTATGAGGACATTAGAGACTTCAGACCTTCAAGACGATGAAGCTCGGAGACGAAACAAACGTGAAGTTTTGCTAAGTTGTTAACATGTTTCGTCTGTTTATATTCTGCCATTTTGAATATTTCTGAAATGCCACGATGGAAAGATGCTTTCACGTTGGCATTCAAGTCAAATAAACACGTAATAAAAAGACTGTGTGATTATCTTCCATTGGATTTCCACAAAATTCCATTACAAAAAATTTAAAAAAAATCTAAGACTGATAGTGAATAATATATAACTTAGAAAAACTCATCAAATTCTAATCACATTGACTTTAGACTAAAATTAGATAGATTTTGGTTAAATGCTACGTTTCTGGACGTTGATCGTGGTAATTACATTGCTGTCTATGGGAGAGTCAGAGAGCTTTCATAATGCATCCAAAATATCATAATTTGCGTTCCAAAAATGAACGAAGGTCTTACGGGTTTGGAACGACACGAGGGTAGGTAATTAAAGACAGAATTTTCCTTTTTGGGTGAACCATCCCTTTAAGTTATGAAACTTGCAGGATGTATTAAGCATACAAAGACCTCTTCTGTGTCAAAAGATAAAGGGAAATTTGGTTTCTCATGTCATGACCCCTTTAATATTTCTCAGTATTTTGGCCAAGAGCTGTCCAATTAGACATGAAGTAGTCTAACTGACATGTATAACATGTTGTTGCTACCTCCTGGTCAAGGAGGAGTGTTGCAATCTGATTAGTTGGATCTGCTCATGAGAGGATAAATAGTTCAGCAATAGTCAGGTAAATTTGCATGGCAAGGACATTATCATTGAATATGGTAAAGCAGAGTTTGTAAACATCTAAAGTCACCTTTTGACCTTAACAGCAACCTCTACGGAGAGCGAACAGACTATAAGAGAGTCAAAGATATAGAGCATCTGTCATGTCCTGGATGACGAGAGGCTTGACCTTTAAAGACACATGAAAGCATTCTGCTGGGACACGTCACACAAAGCTTTAGTCCTGCCATACACAGGTCTTCTGTCGCTTTCTGTCTGTTCAATACGGCCGTTCCAGGTGTGAGGCGTACACTCACTCAGACGAATCAGCTCATATAGTTCACACCAGGAAATTAATCAAATATGCAGGTTACCTCTCATTGACTTTGGAGAGACTTCAGCTTAAATGCAAGCAGCGGCTTTCATTTCCTCATGTAAGAAAAGGTTGTTAGTGAAGATGAACCAGTTTGAATCCGTCTTCTGAAAGAGGTTGTTTCTCTAGTCTTTAATAGGGCTTATTGTGTTAAAGCAGCTTTACAGTGTAGCACAAAAAAACCCAAACAAAATTCAATTCTGCTGTGAAGCTAAAGTCAGTTCATTGTTTATTCAGTGATGTCACTGTCCAGCTCAGTTCAAAAATCCAATATCAGACACTGATCTGCACATTACAGTGAATTTACATCCAAACGATTTATTTCTACCCAGTAAATAATGTTCTAGAGACATTTTAGTTTAAGGGGTTATTTTTTACAACCATAAAATAATGTTCCCGTAGCACTACATTTTTACACAACCTAAAATGATGAAGCTATGATGATTCTGGGGCAGCGTGTTTCTTCTTGTGTGTCTGAAAACCCCATTTAAAAGCGAATCTCTCGCCGCAGATGGAGCAGCAGTAAGGTTTCTCTCCTGTATGCATTCGTTTATGGATCTTCAGGGAAGTTGATACAGCGAAAGTCTTGTCACAAAGTGAGCATTTAAAAGGTTTTTCTCTTGTATGAGTCCTCTGGTGTTTTTTTAAATCACTTAGCTTATAAAACCTCTTCCCACAATCACTACAGGGATACGGTCTTTCTCCCGAGTGAATTCTCAGATGAACTTTTAAAGAAAATGAACTAGAAAAGCTCTTCCCGCAGTCGGAGCACAGGTACGGTTTCTCTCCGGTGTGAGTCCTCTCGTGGGTTTTCATGTGACTCAAATGATGGAAACGTTTCTCACAGTGTGAACACTGATACGGTTTGTCATCAGAGTGTACTTTTTGGTGAAAATTTAGAGAACCTGAGCTTATAAAGGTTTTCCCACATTCACTGCACTGATACGGTCTCTCATTGCTGTGCAAACGCACATGTTTCTTCAGACTAGATCCCTCGGTGAAGCTCTTCTCGCAGTGAGGACACTTGTATGGCTTTTCACCCGTGTGGACCCTCTTATGACGTGAAAGATTTTGTTTGATGTTGAACAACTTGCCACATTCACTGCACTGATGCGGCCTTTCGTTGGTGTGTGTAAATAGATGGTCCTTCAGATTAGAGCCCTGGGTGAAGCTCTTCTCGCAGTGAGGGCACTTGTATGGCTTTTCACCCGTGTGGATCCTCTTGTGAATAGAAAGTTTACTATTGTTGCGGAAAAACTTGCTACATTCGTTGCACTGGAAAGACTTTTCCTCGTGTGTCTTTATATGAGCTCTCATACAATGAAGAGTGGTGAAAAGATCCTTCCCGCACTGTTCACAGCGAAACTCCTTCTTCACGCGGTGCTCTTTTGAATGAAGTGTTTTATCTGCTAAGGTAGGAAAACTCTTGCTAATGAAGTCTTCCTGTTCTCTGTGTTTTTTCTCATGTCTCATTAAATGACCCTGTTTGCTGAATTTCTTTCCACAGTCCGTCACTGTCCATCGCTCTTTGGATGTAGATGCAGTTTCTCCAGCATTGTCTGAAAGTAACAAAATGGTCATAAAATATTTAACTTTCTCTTTAAATTCTAGAGCTGGACGATCCGTCAAAATAAACCTGAAATGATCTTAGTGCGGTTATCAAACTGCAAAGGCTGTGATTTAAATGAACACAAAGTCTGATGTGTGGCAGTGTCGCCAGATTGGGTCGACAATTTCCAGCCCAAAAGCTCACCAAAACATTGACTGACAAAATACTGTAATAAAGTTATGTTGTCATGACAACCAAGGACCATTTGCCACCTTAAAACTAAATGATGATAACAAAATAAAATTATAAAAATGAATCAATTACCCTGCCGAGTAAACAATACAACAGCAAAACATATCAAAACAAGGCAAATACAGCAAAAAAAAACATATTATTAGTTATTAAAATACGTCAAATATTTGCAAAAAAACTGTAAAATAAATTACCATACTTCCCTCCGAAAACACACATCATTTACAACGTCATCTGCAAAACCAGGCCAATTCAAGTCCAGAAAAAAAGGTGCAGTGGTTCAAATTATTTATGGTTCGGTTTGTATCAGTCACTTAGGGATGTAACGGTATGAAAATTTCTTATCACGATTATAGTGACCAAAATTATCACGGTTATCAGTATTATCACGGTATTGTTAACATGTGCTGGAGATGTTCAAAAAGTACCGACACATAAATCACTTCAACTTTTATATTTAAAATCAACAAATAAAATGTAAAAAAATAAAAATTTTGTTTGCATAATCACTAAAACAATAACATTACCAATAGCACGTTCAACTAACGCAAATGTTCAAATAAAGCTTTGAAAAAGTTTCATAAAATGGTAAACCTCACGTTTCAGTCTTTAAATAATGAAAAGGGTTAAGTCAAAATGATAATTGATTAATCAATAAATGTATGCATTTTATCTGCTCCATAAAGAATTCTAGATAACTTATCTGAATTGTTTAAATGTGTAGAATCCATAAGCTTGTTTTTCATCAAACAGCAGAGCATGCAAATTCGGTCTGTTTTTTGGCCAGACAGAAACTGAACGTGAATGTAAGTCTCTGTAAATCCACTCGCTGACAGCAGGTGGCGCTTCTGGAAAAGCTGAATTAGAGCCGTTGCCCGTGAACTCCGTAGACAAAGCAGCATTGCAATTAAGAACACTTCTTTAGGTATTACATAGAGGGAAGATGAACCTTCAGAGGTACATTCATATAATGAATTCATTCATATATTCATTTGTATAATTCCCGATTTATGTTTCTGCCGGTGGGTGCCCAACCCCCATTTGCGAAGTGAAACACACGGACTGCAAATACATTAGTTACCAAATAATACACACATTCATTCTATGAGGGTTGTGCTTCACTAAATAAAATGATTTAATAAATACCGGTTTACAATAAGATTAGATTATTACAAACAGATGCGTTGTCAGATTTAAGTTGAACTGTGGTGCAAGTGCGTGCCGAACCGTGGGTGCAGAACAGTACGGTTAGATTCTGCACGTTTATTCTGTGAAGGTGCCACAGAATAAACGTATTTTATTTGTATTTTTTTGACACTAACATTTCAGTCATACTGTCGTTGTGTGTTTATGTCTCATCTTTTTGTGTCTTGATCAGCTTTTTTGTAATCGTCCTGGGAACTAAGGTTCACTTAAAGTGTGAACTAAACACCTTTTCCAACTTGAGAACTATACACGGTCAAAGAATTGTTTATTACACAGAATCTGTGCCAATGTCATAGACCACAATGTCAGCATCAGTTGGCCATTGAGTGTAGTTTGGGATCCTATAAATGTTGTCATGTCTTTCTTCCAGCGCCTGAAAATAGTCCCCAGCACGCTCCCTGTGCAAGCAGGTGGTCACGTTGGTTATGTTGGCGGAAGTTAGCCTATTTTCAGGCACTGCGTAATATCATTGCACCTGCTGCACACATGGTACGGCAGCAAAGCTCCTTGATTATTACGCCGGAATGAGATTATAGTTCCTAGCCATATCGGCCAAGAAAATCTCAACTTTTCATTTTCCGTCGGTCTTAGTACACGATGTAAGTACAGAAGAGACAAGTTTTAAATAGGAGAAATATAGAAACTCTTTGGTCACTTTTGAGCGAGATGCTAACGGTCTAATCAGATTCAATGATCTATGCTAAGCTAAGCTAATAGTGCTACCGCCAGACCCGGAGATCAGCTGAATGGATTCGAAAAAACGGTAAAACTCAACTGTTTAACTCTAGGGGAGCTGGAAAATGAGCCTATTTTCAAAAATAGTGGAGTGTTCCTTTAATATTTTTGGACGCAAATACCGGTTTAGTCACAGTAGTACATACACAATATTTTACAATTTCTTAATAATTCTGTTAACTTGGCATATCATGGTCATAAAAAGAAAAAAACATACCTGAAGGAACAAAGTCACCTTCATCATCATCCCCATTATTCTCATCCTCCTCCTCCTCTTCCTCATCACTGTGTTGTTGTTCTTTCTCTGCGGTGGTTTCTTCTCCTCGGCTCTCCATCAGGTTCCTGCAGTCCAGCAGTTTGACGGAGCACATCTTCAGCGGCGTCTGCAGCATCTGCTGTTCTCCAGCGTTACAGTCAGAGGTTTGATCAGTGGATTCATGATCCTGAGCGTCAGTATAACAGAGTAAAGTGAGGCTGAGCTCTGAGTCCTGTGTGTCTCTGGATCTCTGATCTCTGACGCTCCAGACTGAATCCTGAGCTTCTGTCCCATCAGCCGCACGCACTGAAACCTGCTCCACATCCTGACAAACACAATCAGTAATACATCTAGTAAGAGTATGATTAAAAACAAGACATTAATTCACATAACAATCAGTCCATATTAGCAGCTGAAGATGAACTGAAGAGCTGCTCAAACCTCTCTGTTCAGTTGGTCTCCTCTTTCTCTCAGCTTTGCCTCCAGTGAAGCCACCTCTTTCTTCAGCTGACAGATTTCTGTGATGAAATCCTCAATATCCAGCATGGACAGATCAGTTCCTACTGATTTACAGCAGACCACATCCACCTGCGCTTTCATGCTCAGCATCTGAACACACACACAGCAGGATTATTAAAGACGCATTCATAATGAATAAACACTGATTTAACCTCAAAAGGATTGTTTACATGTGAGCTGAACTACACAGAACTGACTTGTTATTAAAGAAAACATGAGAATATTATCACAATGTTTATTTCAGATGTGTTTCAATATTGAGTCAGCACAAAGCTGGATATAACTCAGATATTGTCAGATTTCTACACTAGCGATAGAAAATTAACGACATGCACGTATAAACATCTAAAACACATGAATAATGTAAACAGACTAAACACTAACCGTCTGAGTGCTCAGTCTCCTTCTTCTTCTTCGGTGGTTTCACCGGAGAACTAAAGATCGTCAGAGCGCCTCCTACAGGACGAGCGATAGATGAAGAAGAGAAGACGCTCCCGCTGCTTATTTATTTATTTTATTTCAAAAACACTATTTCAGTGGCGTTGCCAAGAGATGAATATAATATATACATTTCATATGATTAAATAAAGTCAACGATCGTGTTAGTCAGCCATGGCTAACGCAGTACAAAATGACTAAAACCAGTACAAAATGCTGCGGCGAGATTACTAAAAAAGGTAAAGAGGTAAAGAAATATGAATCAATTACACCTGTGTTAGTTTCTTTAAATTGGCTCCCAGTCCATTTTAGAATTAAATATAAAATGTTATTGTTCGTGTTCAAATCTTTAAACAACCAGGCCCCATTGTATTTGGCAAACCTTTCAATCCCATATAATCCTCCTAGAACATTACGATCAGAGAATCAAAAATTACTTGTAGTGCCTACACTGTAAAAAATGGCCGTGAATTTAACGGTAAAAGACTGTAAAAATGCTACAGTAAAAACCTGTTAAATGGTTAACGGTAAATTCCCCTACTATATACAGTGAAAAACTGTATTGGACATTACATGTATTGGACATTAATTTTACAGTAATATACCATTTTTGGAAGTGAAAAATACCGTATAATTTACAGTGAATAACCGTAAATTGACATTCCCAGAATTCCCTGCGTTACATTTCAAATTGGATGTTTTTTTGTTGAAATAACTATGTTTCTTCTTAGTTTTTTCTTATCAGTTTTGTATATTAGAGTTGTGTGTTACACCTAATGTTGTTAAATGAATGTTTATTGCATTATTTCAGTTTCATGTGTGTTACCGTGATGGTGTTTAGTGTTTGTGTGAATAACGCTGTGCATCTTCTATATATGTTATTATTTAAAAGCTGCTTGTGATGGGCTTTGGTTCATCATGTGACTTTCTCATCACCTCCTGCTTTTGGTGGTTATCAGTGCATTACAAAGCTACAATTCAGTTTTTATTTCATTCAGAAATGATGGTATTTAACCGCACATTTAAGTTAAAACCGTAAAACCTAAAATGTTGCTACCGTATTTTTTAACGGTAAAATTCCGGCAACCACAGCTGCCGTTTTTTTTACCGTAAATTTTACGGAATTTTTTTTACAGTGTAACAACCTCCCAGAATGCTCTGGAAACCTCATAATAACACAGTAAAAACACTCAGAACAGCTGAGCTGCAAAGCAGCATCCTAACCATGACAAATACAGAATCAGAGCACTATGAATATGATATTCTTCATATTTCATGTATTGTTTTGCTGTCACATGTTACCAGTATTGAGCAGATCCTTTCGAAACCAAACACTTTTGAAAGAATGCTGATCTTCTCTGAGAAAAGTTTAAGACTGAATTAGAAATACAGGTTTGTACTGTAGTTCGTTAAGCAAATCTTTCAGCGAAAAGAGACAAACCATCAAACCTCAGGAAGCTAACAAACACCAGTAAGCTACTGAACAAAACACTGACTTCCTGACTTCAGCTGAGCGATTCTTCTTTGATTCTACACAGAAAAACACAACAAACCATCACAACACGCGGATTAATAGATTAATAGATTTTAGATGAAAGCTCTGAAAGAAACTGTGTTAGTAATTGTTCTTTACAGATGTTATACTTGACATTAATGAAATCACTTCCAGATGAATGTTTGTTGCATTTGTTTAATTGTTTAAAGAGTCGATTCCATCTGCGTCTCATTCGTTAATGCTGTAACAGCGCATCACAAGACAAAGACACATTTTTCCTCCTTTAAATACGTCTCTCTGGATGCACAATGTTACTAAAAAAATTAATAAATTAAATAAAATTAAATTTAACTGAAATAAATAAACAAACAAACAAATAAATAAATAAATAAAAGCTATTTGCCAAGGCATCATTTTTTCCTCCTTTAAATATGTCTCAATGTTGCAAAAAAAAAAAA
>NW_015506730.1:185409-204203 GCF_001515645.1 Sinocyclocheilus grahami
ACCGTATAATTTACAGTGAATAACCGTAAATTGACATTCCCAGAATTCCCTGCATTACATTACAAATTGGATGTTTTTTTGTTGAAATAACTGTTTCTTCTTAGTTTTTTCTTATCAGTTTTGTATATGAGGGTTGTGTGTTACACCTAATGTTGTTAAATGAATGTTCATTGCATTATTTCAGTGTCATGTGTGTCACCGTGATGGTGTTTAGTGTTTGTGTGAATGACACACTGTGCAACTTCTATATATGCTATTATTTAAAAGCTGCTTGTGATGGGCTTTGGTTCATAATGTGACTTTCTCATCACCTCCTGCATTTGGTGGTTATCAGTGTATTACAAAGCTACAAAACAGATTTCAGTACTTCAATAGGTTGGTATATTAACATTATATCAGTTAATGAAATTATGGTATGTAACTGTAAATTTAAGTTAAAACTGTAAAACCTAAAACGTTGCTACCATATTTTTTACGGTAAAATTCCGGCAACCACAGCTGCTGTTTTTTAAAATTCCGGCAACCACAGCTGCCGTTTTTTACCGTAAATTTTACTGAATTTTTTCTTACCGTGTAGAACAAATCGCCTATATAAAGACTAAATATAATCGCCAAGACTTTGGAATGAGTTGCCTCTGCTGATCAGGTCTGCCAAATCAGTACATTTTTAAGAAACCGTTGAAAGCACATCTAATGTTGGTGGCATACAATGATTGAGGTGGTATTTTATATGCCGATGTGGTGTTTTATGTCGTCGATGTTTGTTTTCATTCTTGTACTTTTTATGTAAAGCACTTTGGTTCAACCTCGGTTGTGTTTTAAATGGTGCTATATGAATAAATAAACAAGAACAAGAATATTAGATACGTTGTTGGTGGTTAAATTATTACCGACATTAAAACATATCCAAGATTCACACCTGTAATAAATGTTGTTAATCCCCAAAAACTGATACTGTGACATATTATTGCATATTCATGTCTGGATCATTTCAGCTTGTGTAACAAAGTAACTGAGGCCAATAAGGGTCATTGCATGCCACCATGTTTTTTTTAGGAAGTATTAAATAACTGCTAAAAGAATTAGGACTCGTCCGTTGTTGGTGGTTAAATTATTACCGACATTAAAACATATCCAAGATTCACACCTGTAATAAATGTCGTTGTTAATCCCCAAAAACTGATACTGTGACATATTATTGCATATTCATGTCTGGATCATTTCAGCTTGTGTAACAAAGTAACTGAGGCCAATAAGGGTCATTGCATGCCACCATGTTTTTTTTAGGAAGTATTAAATAACTGCTAAAAGAATTAGGACTCGTCATTCTGTTACTGTGATTAAAAACCCATAAACACACATATAGTAATCCAATATCAGACATTGATCTGCACATTACAATGAATTTAAAGTAAAAACATAGGATTCATTTTTACACAGTATGTAATGTTCTAGAGCAGGGGTGTCCAATCCTGCTCCTGGAGGTCCACCATCCTGCAGAGTTTAGTGCCAACACGCTTACCTGAAGTTTCTAGCGAGACTGAAGACCTTTGCTTTGTTTGAAATAACCCCCTACTCCCTCAATCACTATTAGTCCACTTGAAGGAGTCAATGAAAACAAGTGAGTGAATTCAAACACTTGAGTGTGCCGGAAGGGATTATTAATAATTTGAAACTTAACTGCAAGATCCAGTAGTAGGATTAAAAGATGTATCTTGAACTCTGTTAAAGACACTAGCATGTATAAACCTTAATAAAATAATTTAATAATTAATTAAAAGGAATGTATGCCTGTATGATACTACATTGTGGCCACATTGGACCAGTGGTTTAGAAAATGGAGGGATGATTCAGCTGCAGATGCCATCTTCTGGTGAGACACGGAAATTAATTTGGCTCGAACATCATGGTGCATTATGGGCATTCATTAGCTGTTGGTGTACATCATTTGTCCACTCGTTGGTGAATTGTGGGACTGAATGAGCACACTGTGTAAAGTCCACTGTGGTTTTGGATGCCATTACAAATGGCTGTCTTCTCAAATAGTGCCCTATTCAAGGGTACAGTGGTGATTCCAGACACAGCTCTTGATGAGCTGCTTCAGGTGTGTTTAATTATAGTTGGAGCTAAACTCTGCAGGACAGCGGCCCTCCAGGAGCAGGTTTGAGCACCCCTGTCCTAGAGACATTCTTGTTATAGGTTTTACTTTTTTACAACAATAAAACAACATTCCTGTAACGCTGTGTTTTTGACAACCTAGAAATAATTACATGATGAAGCTATGATGATTGTGGGGCAGCGTGTTTCTTCTTGTGTGTCTTAAAACCCCATTTAAAAGCGAATCTCTCGCCGCAGATGGAGCAGCGGTAAGGTTTCTCTCCTGTATGATGTCGCTCATGGACATTCTTGACACATCCTCGAGCGAAAGTCTTGTCACAATACGAGCATTTAAAAGGTTTTTCTCCCGTATGAGTCCTCCGGTGTATTTTTAAGTCATTTGCGTTAATAAAACCCTTCCCACAATCACTACAGGGATACGGTCTTTCTCCTGTGTGAACTCTCTGATGAATTTTGAAAGCAAATGATCTAGCGAAGCTCTTCCCGCAGTCGGAGCACAGGTACGGTTTCTCTCCGGTGTGAATCCTCTCGTGGGTTTTACAGTGAGTTGAAAGATGGAAACGTTTCTCACAGTGTGAACACTGATATGGTTTGTCATCAGAGTGCATTTTTTGGTGTAACTTTAGAGAAGCTGAGCTTATAAAAGGTTTTCCACATTCACTGCACTGATACGAATTCTCATTGTTTCTCCATCAGAAGATGAACCAGCATTCTTATCTGAAAGAAACAAAATTGTCATAAAATATCATTTTTTCTATAACTTTGAGTGGAACAACAAATTCAGCTCTGACTTTCTGTTTGCTGCTGCCATGTGTTTTGAGTTTGAGCTCCGTCAATTAAATTTTTTATCATCTACTTTTTTTTTATCTTAAAATCAATTTTATACACCATTTTCGTTTCTATAACGTGTGAATATATCCCCTATCGTATTCTACAACAAAAACAACCAGAGCGCCTTGTTATCACTAGTTTTATTTTGATTTCCCGAGTCCGCTATTAGCATTTAGCTTGTTAGCATCGCCAGCGTGGTTGCCGCTAATCTCGCTTACATTGCTAATACTCTATTCACACACATTACCATTGTTTTACTCACGGTTACTTGCTTTAATAGCGGATGTGGGGCTATCTTTGAGTGCAGGTGAGGACACGTTCGAGCTGCATTTGGTGCAGCTCGAGCTGGAGGCCGTGGAGAAGCAGATCCGGGGCCTGGTGGCGAAGCAGACCCAGCTGAGAGAGCGGAGAGCCGCGCTGGAAACATCCCAGGCTGACGCTCACAAGTCCGGGGTAAGTATACAACGTGCTGCTAACTCTCCCACCACCTCCACCCGGAACCGCTTCGCTCCCCTCCGCGAGACGGAACGCGACGCTGTGATCATCGGAGACTCCATCGTCCGGCACGTCCGTGCTACGTTAGCTGAAGGTAAAGTGCACACACACTGTTTCCCTGGTGCTCGTGTTCTCGATGTTTCTGCGCAGATACCCGCAATCCTGAAGGGCGGCGAGAGCACCGGAGCGGTCGCGCTTCACACGGGGGCTAATGACACCTAGCTGCAGTAGACGGAGACACTGAAGAGGGACTTCAGGAGCCTGATCGAGACGGTGCGCCGCACATCGCCCTTGACGACGATCATCGTGTCAGGACCGCTTCCCACGTATCGACGAGAACATGAAAGGTTCAGTAGACTTTTTACTTTAAATGAATGGTTATTGTCATGGTGTATAGAACAGAAACTGCTCTTTGTTAATAATTGGAATTTTTTCTGGGAGCGTCCTAGGCTTTTTCGCGCTGATGGCCTGCACCCCAGCAGAGTCGGAGCGGAGCTCATGTCAGACAACCTAGGATTTACACAAGCTTCAGTCTGGATCCAGAACACCTGAGAAGAGATGATGCAACCCCTCAGAGGACCTCAGATGATGCCAACCCTGAAACAACTTACACAACTACCACATTTTGCTAAAAGTTTGATTGCATCATATAATAATTGCTGTTAATAGTGTTCATCGTCTGTTTGATTACGTCTTATATTGATTTTTCCCTACATTTCTGTCATATGTACATTAACTGACAGTCACCACTGATAAGCTACCACTAAATAATGTAGAAACTTAATTTGCTGTAAAGTTGCTTTGCAATGACTTGTATCGTGAAAAGCGCTATACAAATAAACTTGAATTGAATTTAACTGAACAATCAGCCAAAATAAATTGAGATATGTCTTATTATGATTGTCAAACTGCAAAGGCTGTGATTTAAATAAATACACAATCTGATGTGTAGCGCCGTGATATTTTATACACATGCAGCTAACGGTATGTCGTTCTCAATGTCTCTCCACAAACACTGCTCCACATGAATTTAGGACTGTACATGCATAATACTTTTTATAAATGAACACCAATTTTGTTTATTCAGCATTTCTGGTCATAAAAGGAAGAACCATACCTGAAGGAACAAAGTCACCTTCATCAACATCCCCATTATTCTCCTCATCCTCCTCTTCCTCATCACGGTGTTGTTGTTCTTTCTCTGCGGTGGTTTCTTCAATAATGAATACACACTGATTTAACCTCAAAAGAATTGTTTACATGTGAGCTGAACTACACAGAACTGACTTGTTATTGAAGAATACATGAGAATATTATCACAATATGAAGACATTGTTTACGACAAATATCATGGTTTAAAAACTTACTGTAGTAAAACAATAGGACATTTGTTATGGTTACTGTAGTAAACCCGTCCTTATTTTTCAGGAGGCTTCATTCATAAAACACTAGCGATAGAAAAATAACCATCTAAAACACATGAATAATATAAAAGAGATTCAACACTAACCGTCTGAGTGCTCAGTCTCCTTTCTTTCTTCAGTGGTTCTTCTTCTTCTGGTTTTATGGTGGGTGGCGAACCAACTTAATATATGTGCATACCGCCACCTACTGTGACGGAGTGTGAAGAAAATGTAAATCCTATATTCTGTTCATTACTCCACAATTCCTAAGAAATCTCAAGATTGCACTTAACGCTTTCCTGCGTTCGGACCATCATTCAGAATACTATAATGAAAATTCTTTAATTCCTAAAGATTGTAATTCAGAACGTGTTCGACTGATTCCTATGTTGAACACACAAAGGCCAGTATTTCCTTATAATGTTGTCCTATTCATATATGTGTGAAAATGACTTGTTCCCTTCTACTTATGTTATGAATAATTTTACTTCTCTTCATGATCCTTTGTATTTTGTGATAATACCTACCTGTTTGACACGAGCCCATATGTCTGACTCTGTAATATTGCATGCGTTTAATATTAAATGTTTCCCTTCTCTTCTGCTGAGTGCAATATTTATACTTGGACCAACCATTAAGGATTATTTTGCCATTTTATCTACCTCTTCTTTACCTTGAATTCTCACATGTGCTGGTACCCATATAAACAGAGTATTATCCCTATCGGTTTAATACTGTATAGCGTAATCATGATTTCTGATCAAATTTCATTTCTATTTAATTGCCATGATTGTAAACTCATAAGAACCGCCATTGAGCATATTATTACTTTATCCGGTCTTACTTCATTTACCCACCCTAAAGCCATAAGGATTGCTACCAATTACAGTATGTAATTCTTCCAGCCTTCCTAACCTCAAATTCTGGAATGAAACATACAGCACTTGTCCTTCCAGTTTCTATGTTCTTTGATCCATCTGTGTAAACATGGAGAAATAAATAATGCATAGTTTTTAGATATTCTTTATCATACACTTTTAAATTAATCTTGTCCCCCATTCCCTTAATTTCTTTTTGTATGTTTAAGTCAACTTCAGGCTGTTCTAATAACCAAGGCACTATTGGAGAAGTTACTATTACAGATGCAAATTTATTTGATTCTATTCCAGTTCCATTGATCAGATTCTTCAGTGGTTTTACCGATGGAATAAAGAAGAAAGTCAGAGCGCCTCCTACCTACCGTACAAGCGATGGAGCTGAAGTGAAGTAAAGATGCTCCTCTCAGGTGTGTGGAGGGCTGCACCAAACCTAATTTCTTTTATTTCAAAAACACTGTATTTGAGTGGCGTGGCCAAGAGATGGATAGGCCTATAGCATATCCATATGTTCATATACGTAATTATAAAATAAAGACAATCATGTTAGTTGGCTGGTCAATTTAAATGACCATTAATTTTTTAATTACGCAAGTTGGTGGCTTTCTGAAGGACAGGACAAGAGAAAATGCACACAGAATCAGAAAAACGCAGTAAAGAGATTAACAACAGAGAGAGTAACACAATAAACTTGCTTTTTTAGTTGTATTACACTGCTTACTGTAGGGTATGCTGAGATGTTATGTATAGGGTCTCACCTCAGTCGTGGTATTGAAGGTGGAAGGGAGTGCTGTACACTCACTCCCCTCAGAACAAAGGCCTTCTGTAGCGAATCGATGCGTTTTGGTAAGAAAAATATCCATATTCAAAACGTATCGATTCGCTACAAAAGGCCTTTGTTCTCCCACCAGAGCCATGTGAGACACTTTTTATTATGGATGGGCGCTTTTTATTTAACTTCTTTTGGACTGATGCACTGCAACACCCGCTGAGTGCCATTAAACAGATTGAAAGATCAAAGACAATTTTTTATATAACTCCAACTGGATTTGTCTGAAAGAAGAAAGTCATATACACCTAGGATGCCCCGGGGGTGAGTAAAATGCAGCCTATTTTTCATTTTTGGGTGAACTAACCCTTTAATCTAAAAGCTTATGCGATCTAAAACAATGACAAAAGTCACATTTAGAAGACATAAGCATCAACTTAGTCTATCATTTCCACCAATATGAATCAACAATTTTGATGACATCACCCTGCACTTCAGTTTCTCATCCAACTTTTTGTTCAATCAAATGCTCTCTAGAATGCAAAGTGTCCGGCCCCCTGCACTATAAATAGATGCTGAAGCTGCAGCTGAAATCAGTCACTTGTTCACAGAATTATTATGGTGAATGGCACCTAGTGCACTATGTAGGGAATAGGGAAAAATCCCAACAGTGCATGCTTTTGATTGGGGCAAATGAAGTCTGGTTTGGTGTTAGTGTTACAGCACGCACACACATATAGCCGAGGCTGGTGCTGGAACCGGTGCTCAGCCAAGAGTGGCACTCGTTCAGAACTGGCTCATGTTTCCAATGACAGGGAGCAGAACCCTCTATGTCACCAACATGTGACCGGAATAGCTTGCTAATCTCTTGCAGAAGGAAAGTGTTGGTCTCTTCTGCCGACCACTGATATATTTAATTGTTGTCAATTTGCCTGAACTCTGACAACTTTTAAAAATGGCACCTTTTAAACTGTGGTCTCTAGTGGAAGCTCCGCCTACTGACGTCATAGGATCCCTTGTTCGAGACAAGCAAGGTTTCAGGGCCTGTTCGGAACCAGGATCTTGGTACCAGCCCAGGATTTTTTGATTGGAATAGCACAGCAGAGTGGTTACAGTGTGCTCTGGTCCGGAGACACTATAACAGACCGGATCACATGTGTGAACCGGCACAGACAACAAAACTTGTCAGACCTATCTGAATTCTACACAGAATGCTATATTTTATAGCGATATTGATGGGACAGATGTTCTGATCAAAGATCAAAGGTGGCATCTCTTCAGCTCATTAGTGCTGTTTCTCATGCCGAGTCTGTATAGACATATATTGGTGAATGGCATCTGTTATAGATCAGCGGATACCACTGGTGCCACTTACCAATATATCCATCCTCAGCAAGATTATGGTCACTGTTTTGCCTTAGTAACTGTTTCAAATTCCAAAGAGATAATCTGGATGTCATAAGCTATCAAAAGCAGATTTACCGGGATCAATGACTCTGGCCCAAGTCAAGTAGAGATAACTGCAGGCTGGAGTAATGGGCGTGGTGTAGGGTTAAGGCATCCCAAAAGGTGGGGGCATGGAGAAAGGTCTTCATGATTGGTCGACAAAGCTGTCTGTCAGGATGCAGGGGTAGGGATAGGGGTAGTTGTACTGATTTACCTTTCGGAGCACCTCCTTCCAGCACACCCATTACTCCAGGCTGCAGCTACCCCTGTCTCGGCCAAGCTGATATGAATGAAACACTATTGGCCATTTAACAAAAGGCTGGAATGCCTCAATATAGCCCGCCCCTTGTCTTTTTGTTTTAGTTGAAATTACGTCACCACATAGGCACTTCAGTGGACCTTTAACGGAACACTCAAAGATTCACACCTGTAAGTAAATGCCGGTCACTCCCAAAAACTGATATTTTGACATATTATTGCATATTCATGTCTGGATCATTTCAGTTTGTGTAGCAAAATAACTGAGGCCAATAAAGGTCATTAGATGTCATCATGTTTTTCAGGAAGTATTTAATAACTGCTAAAAGAATTAGGACTCGTCATTCTGTTACTGTGATTAAAAACCCATAAACACACATTGTAATCCAATATCAGACATTGATCTGCACATTACAATGAATTTAAAGTAAAAACATAGGATTCATTTTTACACAGTATGTAATGTTCTAGAGCAGGGGTGTCCAATCCTGCTCCTGGAGGTCCACCATCCTGCAGAGTTTAGATGCATTATCAAGATCTGTCTGAGAGTTTCTTAATTGACTCTAACATTTGTGATGTAAAGCCAGTGATAGCGGATACTGCAGAGCCCTACGAAACAGTCGATGCTCTTGAGCTGCAGCTTGTACTTCAAATGGGCAGAGCGGGTCGATTGTTCTCTGGCCTGTTGTATCGAGTCAGTTACAAATATCAAAAATGAATTGCCCCGAAAAAGTTAAATACTTTTGGGAAGGGGACATTCTAATGCGCTGTTGGAGACCCATTGCTCGTTCCTCCCTTAACGAAGTCCTCAGCAATACAGGGAACCAGTCCTGAAAATCGCTCATGAACATGCACTCTCAGGGCACTTGGGACATTTGAGCGTGTATCCCGCTATTTCTATTGGCCGGGTCTGCAGTTTCTACGTTCTGCCAATCATGCACTTTTTGCCAAATAGCTGGTAAGCCTAACCAGAAACTGCCCGTTGCCCCCTTACGCCCAATTCCAGTCATGCGAGAACCTTTTGAACGTTTGTTGCTAGACTGCGTTGGTCCCCTGCCCAAATCAAAATCAGGACATGAGTACATTCTGACTATAATGTGCATGTCTACCCGTTTCCCTGAAGCGATTCCGTTACGCTCTATAAAAGCTCCTATAATTATTCGAGAGCTAATCAAATAATGTATGGTCTTTGGATTGCCAAAGGTTATACAGACTGATCGAGGCACAAACTTTACCACAAAACTGTTCGTGCAAACCCTGAAGCAGTTTGAAATAAAGCATGAACTTTCAAGCGCTTATCACCCACAGTCTCAAGGGGCTGTGGAAAGGTTCCACCAAACCTTGAAAATTATGTTGAGGACTTACTGCTTAGCAAGTGGTAAAGACTGGGCAGAAGGTTTGCCATTACTGTTGTTTGCTGTCAGAGAAGCCGAACAAGAGTCACTTGGATTCAGCCCTGCCGATCTTGTCTTCAGTCACAGTGTGAGAGGACCACTCAAAGTGTTGAGCAAGCAACTGTTAGCTAAAGATTCACCGCCTGTGCCTGTTCCAGACTATGTAAGCTCATGTCGAGAACGCCTACACAGAGCTCGCGAACTGGCCAGGGAAAACTTGAATGAAGAAACTCTATGATATGAAGAGTGTTGTTTGCAGCTTCCAGCCCAGTGATTAAGTTCTTGTTGTTCTGCCTGAGCCGGGTTCAGCGCTGCATGCCAAGTTCTGCGGTCCCTACTCTGTGAAAGAGAAACTCAACGAGACAGACTATATCATCAACACTCCTGACAGGCGGCGTGAGACTAGAGCAGGGGTGGCGAACGTCAGTCCTGGAGAGCCGCAGCCCTACAGAGTTTTGCTTCAACCCTAATCAAACACACCTGAACATGCTAATCAAGGTCTGAAGGGTTACTAGGAAGCTACAGGCAGGTGAGTTTTAATTAGGGTTGGAGCTGAACTCTGCAGGGCTGCGGCTCTCCAGGACCGGACGTTCGCCACCCCTGGACTAGAGTATGTCATGTCAACATGCTAAAGAAGTTTGTGCAAGACTCTAAGCCTGTTTCCCCATGCACCCCTGCAACTTTACCATTACCAGCAGCGGTAGTGATGCAAGCCACTAAGCAAGATTGTGTAAAATTACAGAACTCTGCTGTGTTAAAAGACCTCACCTCTTTTCTTTCTCACCTCGAACCTGAGCAGGTTGACCAGATCACGCAGTTGATGTATCAGTTCCCATCCCTGTTCTCCAATGTTCCAGGGAGAACCACAATCCTTGAACACAACATTGACGTGGGTTCGGCCAAGCCGATTAAACAACACTCCTACAGAGGAGTGTTAACCCAGTGAAGGGACACATAATGAAGACTGAAGTTGAATATATGCTACAGCATGGTTTAGCTCAACACAGCCAGAGTCCGTGGAGTTCACCCTGCCTATTAGTTCCCAAGGCATATGGAACTTACCGTTTTTGTAGACTTTTGCAAAGTGAACGCGGTCACAAAGCCTGATTCTTTTCCACTTCCACGTATGGAGGACTGCGTGGATAGGGTAGGGAGGCACCAACAATATTGTCGCGGATGCCTTATCAAGATCTGTGGATGGGACTGCTTAAGTGATGTGTAATTAGAATGGTGGGACAGAAACTTCAGTGAACTCTGGTCTGTAATCTTAGTGGTGGGGGTGTTACGCCCTAAGGCGTTTAAGACTTCTTGTTACGCCTCCACAATACCTCTAGACTAGGAAGCAGGATGTAACACAGGTGGAGGCCACTGACATTTTTTCCCTACTCATCTTTTTTGACTGTTTGTCACTAGTTTTGCATTTGGCTAGGGCCAGTGTCACTACTGGAAGCATGAGGCGATAGCTGGACCCTACAGAGGTTGCACAGGCAGTCCAACTCCTCCAGGATGGCACATCAATATGTGCCTTCGCCAGAAGGTTTGCTGTGTCTAAGGCAGTTACTCTAGGAGAGCAGGACAGAGCCTTAACCCATCAGCAGGACCGGTATCTGCTCCTTTGTGTGCAAGGAGGAACATGATGAGCACTGCCAGAGCCCTACAAAATGACCTCCAGCAGGCCCCTGGTGTGAACGTCTCGGACCAAACAATCAGAAACAGACTTCATGAGGGTGGCCTGAGGGCCCAACGTCCTCTAGTGGCCCTATGTTCACTGTCTGGCACCGTGGAGCTCGATTGGCTGTTGCCATTGAACACCAGAATAGGCATGTCCGCCACTGGCGCCCTGTGCTTTTCACAGATGAGAGCAGGTTCACCCGGAGCACGTGACAGGTGTGCATTATGGGTATTCGCTAGCTGTTGGTGTATATTATTTGTACACTCATTATTGCGGCGCATTGTGGGATTGATTGAGCATACTCAAAATCCAGTGTGGTTTTCGATGTCATTTGAAATGGGGCAGGTGATTTCAGACAGTTTTTTAAACACAGCTCTTGATTAGCTGCTTCAGGTGTGTTTATTTATGGTTGGAGCTCAACTCTGCAGGACAGAGGCCCTCAAGGAGCAGGTTTGGACATCCCTGTCCTAGAGACAACTTTTTTACTTTTTACAACCATAAAACATTTCTGTAATACTGTGTTTTTGACAACCTAAAAATAATTACATGATGAATCTATGACGATTCTGGGGCAGCGTGTTTCTTCTTATGTGTCTTAAAACCCCATTTAAAAGCGAATCTCTCGCCGCAGATGGAGCAGCAGTAAGGTTTCTCTCCTGTATGCATTCGTTCATGGATCTTCAGGGAAGTTGATACAGCGAAAGTCTTGTCACAAAGTGAGCATTTAAAAGGTTTTTCTCTTGTATGAGTCCTCCGGTGCACTTTTAAGTCACTTAGCTTATAAAACCTCTTCCCACAATCACTACAGGGATACGGTCTTTCTCCTGTGTGAATTCTCTGATGAACTTTGAAAGCAAATGAACTAGCGAAGCTCTTCCCGCAGTCGGAGCACAGGTACGGTTTTTCTCCGGTGTGAATCCTCTCATGGGTTTTTCGGTGAGTCGAATAATGGAAACGTTTCTCACAGTGTGAACCCTGATATGGGTTGTCATCAGAGGGCATTTTTTGATGGAACTTTAGAGAAGCTGAGCTTATAAAATGTTTTCCACATTCACTGCACTGATGCGGTCTCTCATTGCTGTGCCTGAGTAAATGTGTCTTCAGATTAGATCCCTGGTTGAAGCTCTTCTCGCATTGAGGGCACTTGTATGGTTTTTCACCCGTGTGGATCCTCTTATGAACAGAAAGATCGCGTTTGTTGCGGAAATACTTGTTGCATTCGTTGCACTGAAGAGACTTTTCTTCGTGTGTCTTTATATGAGCTTTCATATTGTAAGGAGTGTTGAAAAAATCCTTCCCGCACTGTTCGCAGCGAGACTCCTTCTTCATACTGTGCTCTTTTGAATGAAGTGTTTTCTCTTTGAAGGTCGGAAAGCTGATGTTGCATATCTTGCAGGTGAAGTTATTCTGTTTTGTGTGTTTTCTCTGAGTTCTCGTTAAATGACCCTGTTTGCTCAGTGTTTTTCCACAGTTGGTCACTGTCCTTTGCTCTTTAGATGTAGATCCAGTTTCTCCATCAGAAAATGAACTAGTGCTGTCATCTGAAAGGAACAAAATTGGCATAAAATAACTTTTTCTATAAGTTCTAGAGCTGAATAATCAGTCAAAACAAAATTGAAATTGTGATATGTCTAAGTGGGGTTATCAAACAACAAAGGCTTTGATCTTTTATACACATGCAGCTGTTCTCAAATTGGCAGAATTCACAACAAACGCTGCTCCACATGAATTTAGGTCTGCATGAGGGTTGTGCGATATATATATCGTAATTAGGGATGTCCCGATCAGGTTTTTGTGCCCCCGATGCGAGTCATTGAATATTGAGTATCTGCCGATACCGAGTACCAATCCGATACTTGTATATTCCTAGTGTTTGGTTTGGTATTCAAATACATTAAAGTTATTAAAATCAAGCCAATGTATAGAGTTTTGCAGAGAATAAAAGTAAAATATGTATATATATATATATATATATATATATATAATAAAAAAATCTCTCTATACACACACACACTATATAAAGGTAGATGTAAACATGTCACAACGTTAACCAATGAAAACATACTGTGTGGTCACAATTATGAATATGGGACTGCTGTGCTGATATAAACAGCTTGTATTTTACAAGACGCAACCCATAGCAACGCGTTATGATAATGATGTCTCAGTCTGATAGCACATAAAAGTAAATGATAAATGAATGAGAGATTGTTACAAAAGTGTGCATCAAATACACTGAACACGGAAGCTCAAACGTGTGTGATAGGGATGCTCATATTGACCGTTTGACCATTAAACGAAAGTAAGAATTCTAAAGGGGTGGCTGACCGGTTTTTTTTCTAGGCTTGATTGTGTTTATGGGGTGGAGTCTAACATGTGTTAATGCTTCGTTGAAATGTTTTTTTTTTTTTTTACAATTTACCTTTATTCTACACCGCTCTGTCCCTTCTCCTTTGAACACTCTGATGATTTCCTGGTTTATGAAGCCCCTCCCTCAGATACACAATCGGATCAGATTGGTTAGCTGGCTCAGTGTGTTGTGATTCGCTAAACCACCAGTGCGCCTCTAAACGTCACGCCCCTCACATGTGCACTGGTGTTGTGTTGTAAACAATGGCGTAGTCAATATTGCTTATCAATTTGAGCCCGAATGAGACCCAGAGAATACTAGTGAAGAGGATCACGCAGAACCTGTGCAAGCACACGGCTCTTAATGGTATGGGTTTTTTGTTTGTTTGTTGTTTTCTCATACTTTTAGATATGCTGTTATCAGTATTGGGGAGTAACGGAATACATGTAACGGCGTTACGTAATCAGGATATAAAAATCTAGTAACTGTAATCCGTTACAGTTACATCAAAAAACAAAAGTTACATTTTGTAAAAAGTGGGAATACTATCAGGATTACAAATTGTTTAATTTAAAATGAAATAAATGGGTATTTTGACATAACGCTATATATATAGTCAGCCACTTTAAACACTCCAACCTGGCATACTCTCGGTTACAGGATATTCAGAGACAGCTCGGTCAACCAATAAAAAGACTTCAGCAAGACGTGCAGACTCGTTGGAATAGCACATTCTACACGATGCAGTCTCTGATTGAGCAAAAACAGGCGACTGGAGTATACGTGTCTGAAAACGAGCTCCCTGCCACTCTAGCTTCAAACCAGTGGAATCTTCTGGAGAAGATGGTAAATGTCTTGGCTCCCTTTGAAGAAATGACTCGTCAAGTGAGTTCTTCAGATGCTTTAGCCTCAGATGTAATTCCTGCTGTCACTGTGCTACAGAGACTGTTGCTGAAACAAATGGATGAGGACCACGGAATCAAAACAATGAAGAGCACTTTGCTTGATGCTTTGCAGAGGCGCTTTGGATAAAAGTGTCTGCTAAATGACTAAATATAAATGTATAAAGATCGATTCTTCTCCAACACAGACACTGCCAGGCAGGCCAAAGAAATGTTGATACTGGAGCTGCAAAAAATGTCTGGGGGAGAGACAGCCACACCTGAGACACATGGCGCATCAGCTGACAAAAGGTCTCACAGCGACAAGCCAGGTAGCAGTCTGGACATAGGGTTGCACCGATTGATAGACCGCAGTTCGGTATCGGTCGGTATCACCTCTGTTTTTTGCTATTTTTCTCTATTAACCGTGAAGCTGTGGCTTTAATTGCTTCAGAAACAATAATGTTACCAACTCCTTGCTGAGAAAGATAATGGAGCTCTTCAGCAGTTAAGCTATTTTATTGATAGAATTGCAGGGCAACTCTGAGAAGTTTCTGTGTTGCTGAATGTCTGTGTGTGCGCAGCATGGTCTGTGTGAATGACTGAATGTGTGTGCATGACAAGCTACAGCGAAGACAACGCATTTGTAAAGAACGCTTCTAATTTGTATTTTTTAAATGTACAGAGTGTGTTAATTTGTGCAATGATAACCTACCAAAAAAGATGATTTTATTAAATGTATTAGAACAAGTACACTATTATTTATGGGCTGAAAAACAAGATGCAAACAATCAGAATATTGCAACTGGTGGGGAATGCCCAATGTTAACATGAAACATATCTGCCATTACCTATATTGTAATACTGTGGTACTGGAGACCCTTCATAATGCACAGGTCAACTCTCTATAGTTAGCAATGGTCCTATAGCATGCAATGTTTAATAAACAGTTGTTTTTCTAAATTCTGCTGAGGTGAAATTCAGTGCAGTCCCATATCGTGATATGTATTGTATCGTGGCCTCTGTATCGGGATAGGTATCGTATCATGACTTTGTTGGCAATACACAGCCCTTAAAATAATGGTTTAATGATGTCTAATTCATAAAGACTGTCCCTTGCTGCCACCTACTGGCTCAACAATGTAACTGCACTGACTGACAGCATGGGTTATAGTTATGTTCAGTTTGACATTAAAGGGATATAGTTAGAGATAGTAAACCCAAAAATGAAAATTACCCCATGATTTACTCACACTAACAAGAACAAGCTATCCCAGCTGTATATGACTATCTTCTTACTAGTTATATAAAAAATGGCTCTTCCAAGCTTTATAGTGAGCCTCACATACTGACTTAAAGGGGTTCATTTTGCACTGAAAACTATTTGAACTTTATTAAAACTATTTGCACTGATTTACTGCGTTGGTTACATTTTGTTCATCTGTGCAGTGGCTCAGGAGACGAGTCTAAGTCTGTAAAACCTCAACAAACTGAAAAAATACAGCAGTTTTATGAAGTAATGCACGTTTTTTGAGGTAATGTGTGATGTAATCTTGTTAAAACGGATTTCATAAAATTGGTACAGAAAAACTATCATTCAGGAACTAGTATAGATATCAATTTTTTTTAATCAATACCCAGCCCTATTTGTTAGCATATTTTGGTGTTGACTTATTTCGAGATGGTGATAAGAAATGAGTTTGGTTTGGTTGAGCTGAAGATGAACTGAAGAGCTGCTCAAACCTCTCTGTTCAGTTGGTCTCCTCTTTCTCTCAGCTTTGCCTCCAGTGAAGCCACCTCTTTCTTCAGCTGACAGATTTCTGTGATGAAATCCTCAATATCCAGCATGGACAGATCAGTTCCTACTGATTTACAGCAGACCACATCCACCTGCGCTTTCATGCCCAGCATCTGAACACACACACAGCAGGATTATTAAAGACGCATTTATAATGAACTGACACTGATTTAACCTCAAAAGGCTTGTTTACATGTGAGCTGAACTACACAGAACTGACTTGTCATTAAAGAAAATAACATTTCAGAGAATATTCATAAATGTTTATTTCAGATGTAAGAGTGTTTGTTTAGTTTCAGTGAGTCAGCACAAAGCTGGACATAATTATCAGATATTTCCACACCCACCCACAGACACACACACCCAGACACATCCACTCACAGACACACACACACACACTCACAGACACACACACACTCAGACACACACTCACGCTCAGACACACTCACGCTCACAGACACACACTCACAGACACACACACTCACAGACACATCCACTCACAGACAGACACACTCACAGACAGACACACTCACAGACACACCCACTCACAGACCCAGACACACCCACTCACAGACACACACACACTCACAGACACACACCCACAGACACCCCCACTCACAGACACACACACACACACACATCCACTCACAGACACACCCACTCACAGACACACACATGCAATTATACACACTCAAATGAATTGGTATGGCTATAACCATTCAGCCAAAATGAGTCAGAAAACTGAAATAAGAGGTTAAAATCAGATCAGGCCCAGAAGGATTAAGCTCTGATAAAGCATTCCTGTTTATTTTTGTTAAATTTTTTGGAATTTTAATGTTTTGTATAAAATGCTTTCTGTATTCAGGTTTGACTGTAGTAATAATAAGTCAAAAGCTGATGCTTCAAATCAACATTTAAAACAACAAAAAAAATATAAACCTTAACAAAAAGTAGTCTTTGAGAATGCCTTAATATACATTTAAATCCACAACCTAATAAAAGTAAACAATTATGTATAAAAACAACTAGGGAATTCAAAAGCCTCTCTATAGATTCTTATACAGGCATCTAGTGGCTACACCATGAAATTACATGTTTTTCTTTCTTTGCTCTAACCAGGAGGTGCTAATCTGCCTTCAAAAAAATTGATTTTAAAGGCCTAGTCTCTATTTTAATCAGAGATACTGCATTGATTGAAAAATAATTAGATAAATAAAAAATTAGAGAAAATTTTTTTTGTACTATTTCTAATGGGAAAAATTTATAATAATTATTGCATAAATATTCATTATTACCATAAAATTATCTCAAAATACAAAAGAAAAAATATTATTGAACAAGAATATATTAGATTGATTTTACTGAAGAAAAAAAAAGTAAAATTTCAGGTGTCCGGTCACTTTTGACCAACAAGACCATGGATTTATTTTGCAATTTTATATAGGCTACTTAATTTTATATTAGCATGTATTTTTTATAATCCTACTTCCCAAAATAACAACTATATGGAGTCAATATATATTTGTGTTGTTGATATGGACTACGTTGACGAGAGTGATGTAGTAATGTTCACTGTGAAGCTTACACTACTGTAAGGATAAAAGAAACTAGAATACTTTGATCTCCTGAGAGGCAAACAATGCACTGGCATCTTCAGGACACCCCACAGAGGGGTGGTGCGGGAAACACCTCTCTCTCCTGAGAGGCAAACAATGCACTGGCATCTTCAGGACACCCCACAGAGGGGTGGTGCAATGTTTTTTTAACCTTAAACCGCATAAACACATTTCATTACACCAAATAATGTCTTTTTAGCAACATCATATGACGCCTTTAAGTAAAAAAGTACTGATAGATTGATTTATTTTGCAATTTTATATAGGCTACTTAATTTTATATTAGCATGTATTTTTTATAATCCTACTTCCCAAAATAACAACTATATGGAGTCAATATATATTTGTGTTGTTGATATGGACTACGTTGACGAGAGTGATGTAGTAATGTTCACTGTGAAGCTTACACTACGAAGTACCTGAGGCCCTGTCCACACGAACGCGGTTATTTTTAAAACCGCAGCTTTTTCTACACGGTTTGGCCGTTTGTCCACACGCAAACGCAGCACCAGGTCACTGAAACCAAACCTTTTTAAAAACGCCTGCCAGAGTGAAGATTTTCAAAAACTCCGGTTGCAGTGTTGTCGTGTATAGACGGCGAAACCGAAGTTTTTGGCTTGTGACGTCGGAGCCTGTGCTGTTATCTCTGCCTACTGGAAACCTTTTCAGGCTTCTGATTGGCCAATATGGCTTTACGGTTGAGATTATATCGCCACCTGTTGGTTAGGCAAGCTCTTGACAGTGCGTCATAGCATGCGTTTGCGTTTTCATGTGGACAGAGATTTTTTTTAAACAGAAGTAAAAACTCTGTTTTTAAAAATACCCGTGTACGTATGGACATGGCCTGAGAGAAAACAGATTTGACCATCTGATTTTCACCAGTAAGAA
>NW_015506730.1:211903-212255 GCF_001515645.1 Sinocyclocheilus grahami
TGGAAAATGAGCCTATTTTCAAAAATGGTGGAGTGTTCCTTTAACAAAGTGCTGGAGCTCCTCGATATATCCCGCCGCTTGTCTTCTTGTTTTAGTTGAAATTACGTCACCACATATGCACTTCAGTGAACCTTTAACGGAACACTTCAAGATTCACACCTGTAAGTAAATGTCACTCCCAAAAACTGATACTGTGACATATTATTGCATATTCATGTCTAGATCATTTCAGTTTGTGTAACAAAGTAACTGAGGCCAATAAAGGTCATTAGATGTCATTATATTTTTCAGGAAGTATTTAATAACCGCTAAAAGAATTAGGACTCGTCATTCTGTTACTGTGATTAAAAAC
>NW_015506730.1:212631-258175 GCF_001515645.1 Sinocyclocheilus grahami
CCGGAAGGGATTATTAATAATTTGAAACTTAACTGCAAGTTCCAGGAGTAAGACAAGGAAACTAGCATGTAACACTACTCAAAAAAATTAAAGGAACACTTTTTAATCAGAGTATAGCATCAAGTAAATTAAACTCCTGGGATACTGATCTGGTCAGCTAAGTAGCAGAGGGGGTTGTTAATCAGTTTCAGCTGCTTTGGTGTTAATGAAATTAACAACAGGTGCACTAGATGGGCAACCATGAGAAAACCTCCAAAACAGGAATGGTTTACAGGCCACTGACAATTTTTCCCTACTCATCTTTTCTGACTGTTTGTCACTAGTTTTGCATTTGGCTAGGGCCAGTGTCACTACTGGAAGCATGAGGCGATACCTGGACCCTACAGAGGTTGCACAGGCAGTCCAACTCCTCCAGGATGGCACATCAATACATGTCATTGCCAGATGGCTTGCTGTG
Source organism: Sinocyclocheilus grahami (assembly GCF_001515645.1). Taxonomy (NCBI): domain Eukaryota; kingdom Metazoa; phylum Chordata; class Actinopteri; order Cypriniformes; family Cyprinidae; genus Sinocyclocheilus; species Sinocyclocheilus grahami. The sequence goes on from NW_015506730.1 coordinate 213,089, forward strand.
TCTCCCAGAACAGTTTCAAGAGCATGGAGGAGATTCCAGGAGACAGGCAGTTACTCTAGGAGAGCTGGACAGAGCCTTAATCCATCAGCAGGACCGGTATCTACTCCTTTGTGTACAAGGAGGAACATGATGAGCACTGCCAGAGCCCTACAAAATGACCTGCAGCAGGCCACTGGTGTGACTTCATGACAAACAGGCTTCATGAGGGTGGCCAGAGGGCCCGACGTCCTCTAGTGGGCCCTATGCTCACTGTCTGGCACCGTGGAGCTTGATTGGCAGATGCTATTGAACACCAGAATTGGCAGGTCCGCCACTGGCGCCCTGTGCTTTTCACAGATGAGAGCAGGTTCACCCTGAGCACATGTGACAGGTGTGAAAGGGTCTGGAGAAGCCGTGGAGAACGTTATGCTGCCGGTAACATCGTTCAGCATGACCGGTTTGGTGGTGGGTCAGTGATGGTCTGGGGAGGTATATCCATGGAGGGACACACAGACCTCTACAGGCTAGACAATGGCACCCTGACTGCCATTAGGTATCGGGATGAAATCCTTGGACCCATTGTCAGACCCTATGCTGGTGCAGTGGGTCCTGGGTTCATCCTGGTGCACGACAATGCCCGGCCTCATGTGGCTAGAGTATGCAGGCAGTTCCTGGAGGATGAGGGAATTGATGCCATTGAATGGCCCCCACGCTCGCCTGACCTAAATCCAATAGAACACCCGCGGGACATTATGTTTCGGTCCATCCGACGCCACCAGGTTGCACCTCAGACTGTCCAGAAGCTCAGTGATGCCCTGGTCCAGATCTGGGAGGAAATACCCCAGGACACCATCCTTCGTCTCATTAGGAGCGTGCCCTGACGTTGTCAGGCATGCATACAAGCATGTGGGGGCCATACAAATTACTGAGTGCCATTTTGAGTTGCTGCAATGAAATTTCACCAAAATGGACTAGCCTGCTGCATCTATTTTTTCACTTTGATTTTCGGAGCGTCTTTGAATTCAGCCCTCTGTAGGTTGATAATTTTAATTTCCATTAAACGATGTGGCATTCTTTTGTTCCTAACACATTACCCAGTCCATATCAGTATAGATATCCAGCATGATATTTTTCCACATTGAGATCTGATGTGTTTTCAAAGTATTCCTTTAATTTTTTTGAGCAGTGTATAAGCCTTAATCAAATAAAAAGGAATTAATAGCTGTATGATATTACACTGTAGCAACATTGGACCAGTGCTTTGAAAAATGGATGGATGATTCAAGGTGCCATCTTCTGGCGAGACACACAAGTTAATTTGGCACAACCCTCACAGTGCATTATGGGTATTCGCTAGCTGTTGGTGTACATCAGTTGTACACTCATTATTGCGGTGCATTGTGGGATTGATTGAGCATACTCAAAATCCAGTGTGGTTTTGGATGCCATTTCAAATGGGGCAGGTGATTTCGGACAGTATTTTAAACTCAGCTCTTGATTAGCTGCTTCAGATGTGTTTATTTATGGTTGAAGCTAAACTCTTCAAGACAGAGGCCCTCAAGGAACAGGTTTGGACATCCCTGTCCTAGAGACAACTTTTTTTTTACTTTTTACAACCATAAAACTACATTTCTGTAACACTATTTTTGACAACCTAAAAATAATTACATGATGAAGCTATGATGATTCTGGGGCAGCGTGTTTCTTCTTGTGTGTCTGAAAACCCCATTTAAAAGCGAATCTCTCGCCGCAGATAGAGCAGCGGTAAGGTTTCTCTCCTGTATGCATTCGTTTATGGATCTTCAGGGATCACTGCATTGATATGGATTCTCATTGCTGTGCCTGAGTAGATGTCTCTTCAGATTAGATCCCTGGCTGAAGCTCTTCTCACAGTGAGGGCATTGATACGGATTCTCATTGCTGTGCTTGAGTAGATGTGTCTTCAGATTAGATCCCTGGCTGAAGCTCTTCTCGCATTGAGGGCACTGATATGGTTTTTCACCCGTGTGGATTCTCATATGACTTGAAAGATCTCGTTTGTTGCGGAAAAACTTGCTACATTCGTTGCACTGGAGAGACTTTTCTTCGTGTGTCTTTATATGAGCTCTCATACTATAAAGAGTGTTGAAGAAATCCTTCCCGCACTGTTCGCAAAACAAAATTGAAATTGTGATACGTCTAAGTGGGGTTATCAAACTACAAAGGCTTTGATCTTTTATACACATGCAGCTGTTCTCAAATTGGCAGAATTCACAACAAATGCTGCTCCACATGAATTTAGGTCTGCATGAGGGTTGTGCGATATATATATCGTAATTAGGGATGTCCCGATCAGGTTTTTGTGCCCCAGATCCGAGTTATTGAATATTTGACCAATAACCGACAGTAAGAATTCTACTGGGGTGGCTGACTGTTTTTATTCTAGGCTTGATTGTGTTTATGAGGTGCAGTCTAGCGTGTTAATGCTTCGTTTAAAAAAAAAATTTTCAATTAAATATTTTTCACACTTTACCTTTATTCTACACCGTTCTGTCTCTTCTCCTTTGAACACTCTGATGATTTCCTGGTTTTATGAAGCCCCTCCCTCAGATACACAATTGGATCAGATTGGTTAGCTGGCTCAGTGTGTTGTGATTCGCTAAACTACCAGTGCGCCTCTAAACGTCACGCCCCTCACATGTGCACTGGTGTTGTGTTGTAAACAATGGCGTAGTCAATATTGCTTATCAATTTGAGCCCGAATGAGACCCAGAGAATACTAGTGAAGAGGATCACGCAGAACCTGTGCAAGCACACGGCTCTTAATGGTATGGGTTTTTTGTTTGTTTGTTGTTTTCTCATACTTTTAGATACGCTGTTATTTGTAAATGCTACTGCTTATGTTCGCTTCTAATATAAGGTTTTATCCTGATTAAAGCTTTAATACAGCACGGCAACCGCATGCAACCATGTTTAACACCGTGTATAATTGGAACACAGTTCATTATTGAAGCTGATGAGCTGATTATCTGAATGAGAGAGAGAGAGAGAGAGAGATATCTATATAATAAGATATCTTATTATTATTAATATTCAACTTACATTGGAAAGGTTTCTGTGACCTCTCACAAGATCTCGGCAAAAAGTCTCACGATTTATTTCCACAACATGATGCATGATGGGATACACTAAGCCTCGAATACCGCTCTGGATAGCGGTATTCAAGATAGTGTGGATTTAGTGTGTGTTAAGGGCACTGCGCTTTGGCGTTTTTAAGAACTGGGACAGTCGCGCACACGTGCTCTCTAAGACTGCAAGTGTGGATATTTGGCCATGTGGATATAAGGCATCAATCTCCATTTGCATTGAACTTTCAGTGTTGTAACTTTGCAGATATTGTTTATGATCAAACAGCAACATTACACACTAACTAATGTTAAAAAAGTGAAAATCGCAATCAACCACCCCTTTTACCGATTATTACTATCAGTTAAACGTTTTAAAAGTTGTTGTTTCTTTTCCGCAAATATTTTTTTTGTGTTTGCTGCATGGTGAAAGGAAATATAATGTTATACTTATTTGTTTACTTATGGGCGCGTCAACACGTGCAGCATGCCTAGGCTATACAGACATATTTCGCTGAGCAAGCACCTGCTTCACCTTCACTTATGTAGTATACGTAACACAATAGCAAGTGGCAATAATGGGTAATCAGAGAGTGAATCCATGAGTGAATGTATTCAAATTCTGAATGGATTATAGCCTAGAAAGTGCGCAATGGGTGCTCCCCTTACAAATCACTGGAAAGCTGTCACTCATCTTACTGTAGTTCATCGCGATCTCACAAAGTTAATAAAAAGTAATAAAAGAACCTTTACACGGTGCAATTAATCTCTTATTTACATTTTTTAAAGAATAGAATTAGAATAGAGAGTGCTAAAGTTAGAGGGTCAAATAAAGATGGAAGAGATCTGTTTTAGGCGATTCTTGAAGATGCTCAGATTGAGTTGGGCAGGTCATTCCACCAGGAGGGAACATTTAATGTAAAAGTCAGTGAAAGTGATTTTGTGCCTCTTTGGGATGGCACAATAATGCGCTGTTCACTTGCAGAATGCAAGCTTCTAGAGGACACATAAGTCTGAAGTAATGAATTTAGGTAAAGGGGTGCAGAGCCAGTGGTGGTTTTGTAGGTAAACATAATGCCTTGAATTTTATGCGAGCAGCTATTGGTACCCAGTGCAAATTGATAAACCGAGGTGTGACGTGCATTCTTTTCGGCTCATTAAAAATTAATCTTGCTGCCGCTTTCTGGATTAATTGTAAAGGTTTGATTGAACTGTTTGGAAGACCTGCCAAGAGAGCATTGCAATAGTCCAGCCTGGACAGAACAAGAGCTTGAACAAGAAGTTGCGTTGCATGCTCCGAAAGAAAGGGCCTGATCTTCTTGATGTTGAATAAAGCAAATATGCAGGACCGGGACAATGTGATCTGAGAAAGTCAGCTGATCATCAATCATAACTCCAAGGTTTCTGGCTGTTTTTGAAGGAGTTATGGCTGATATGCCTAACTGGATGAAATTGTGATGAAACGATTGGATTGATGGAACTACAAGCAGTTCTGTCTTGGCAAGGTTGAGTTGAAGGTGATGGTCCTTCATCCAGCAAGAAATGTCTGTTAGATAAGCTGAGATGCGAGCAGCTATCGTCGGATCATCAGGATGGAATGAAAGGTACAGCTGAGTGTCATTAGCATAGCAGTGGTATGAAAAGCAATGTTTCTGAATGACAGAACCTAGTGATGCCATGTAGACAGAGAAGAGAAGTGGTCCAAGTACTGAGCCCTGAGGCACCCCAGTAGCTAGATGTTGCGACTTGGACACCTCACCTCTCCAAGATACCTTGAAGGACCTATCTAAGAGATAAGACTCAAACCACTGGAGTGTGGTTCCTGAGATACCCTTTGCCAATAGGGTTGACAGGAGAATCTGGTGGTTAACCGTGTCAAAAGCAGCGGACAGATCCAGCAAGATAAGTATTGAAGATTTGGAAGCCGCTCTTGCCAGTCTTAGGGCTTCAACAACTGAGAGCAAGGCAGTCTCGGTTGAAGATCTACTTCTGAAACCAGACTGGTTGCTGTCGAGGAGGTTGTTCTGTGTGAGAAAGGCAGAGACTTGGTTTAACACAGCTCATTCAAGTGTTTCTGCAATGAAAAGAAGAAGGGAAACCGGTCTGTAGTTCTCTAAAAGAGATGGGTTAAGGGTGTGAAGGGATGTGTTAATGATTTGAGTGAGTGCAGGTACAACTGCAGGAGAAATGGTTTGAAGGAGATGAGATAGAATAGGATCAAGCGGACAAGTAGTAGGATGATTAGAAAGGATGAGTTTAGAGACTTCTGCCTCAGAGAGTGAAGAGAAGGATGTGAACGTGTGTATGTTTGCTGGTAAGATGTGCTTTACAGATTGGGGTGTGGAAAATTGTGCACTGATAGTTTTAAATGTGCACTATGCATTTAGAGTGTACTTTCACTGCATGGTTCAGTTTATTAAATGCACTTAGAATTAGGGCTGCACGATAAATCGAAATGGAATTCTTTCAGTGAAGCACGGTTCTGTGATCAGCAGTAAATCTCCATCCGAAGGCCAGAGGGCGCTATCGCGCTGAAACTCTAAATACGCCTCGCAGAAGAAACCCAGAAAATGCCTATAGCGGTAGCTGGACTGACATGCTTTCAGATGGAGCAGCGTTTACTACACAGACCCGTAGTTCACTGAGAAGCTATGCAAACAGCTGTCATCATCGCGAACGATTTCTTTGATTTCATAATCACGCAATAAAATCGTAACTTGTCAGTGAACTACGGCTCTGTGTAGTAAATGCTGCTCCATCTGAAAGCATGCGATGATGATTTACTGCTGATTACAGAACCGGCTTTACTAACAAAATGCGCATGACAGTCGTATTCGCTTAATCGTGCAGCCCTACTTAGAATGATCAGAATTCAAGATATGGGGGCAGAAAATGTATATATTTACATAATTTCATATAGTTAATCAATATCACACAAAGAGAGCTGTTTTTTCCTCTCACCAAAAAAACAGCATGATTACAAATGTGATATTGATTTTATACAACAGTTCAATAAACAGTAAGTTCATTAAGAAACTTAAGTTTTAGACACCATATTGGCTGATTTTGCTCTATTTCACCAACAAAAATAATTTCAAACAAAGCAACAGCTCTGTTTTGCATCTCTGAGCAACTTGACGGTGTTTCGTTCTTGAATGAATCAACCATTTAAATGATTCGGTTCAATCGCAATGACTCACTTAAAGTGTTAGTTCACCCAAAAATGAAAATTAGCTGGTGTTTTACTCACCCTCGAGGCATCCTAGGTGTATATGACTTTCTTCTTTCAGACGAATCCAGTCGGAGTTATATTAAAAATTGTCCTGGCTATTCCAAGCTCTATTAACACTTTTTTCTCACTTCCGTTATCTGTCATATGCACGCTCCCGCTGCTTATTTATTTATATTATTTCAAAAACACTATTTCAGTGGCGTTGCCAAGACATGAATATAATACATCCATTTCATATGATTAAATTAAGTCAACAATCATGTTAGTCAGCCGGTCAGACAATCAAGGCGCTGTAAACTGATTTGTTAAAGTTCCAAATCAAGATTGAAGTTTTTTGGTATTAACCCTGTTGAAAATCAGCATAAACCGGCAAAAGGACCAGCATAATCCAGCAAAAGGACCAGCATAAACCGGCAAAAGGACCAGCATAAACCGGCAAAAGGACCAGCATAAACCGGCAAAGGACCAGCATAAACCGGCAAAAGGACCAGCATAAACCGGCAAAAGACCAATTAAGAAACTTAAGTTTTAGACACCATATTGGCTGATTTTGCTCTATTTCACCAACAAAAATAATTTCAAACAAAGCAACAGCTCTGTTTTGCATCTCTGAGCAACTTGACGGTGTTTCGTTCTTGAATGAATCAACCATTTAAATGATTCGGTTCAATCGCAATGACTCACTTAAAGTGTTAGTTCACCCAAAAATGAAAATTAGCTGGTGTTTTACTCACCCTCGAGGCATCCTAGGTGTATATGACTTTCTTCTTTCAGACGAATCCAGTCGGAGTTATATTAAAAATTGTCCTGGCTATTCCAAGCTCTATTAACACTTTTTTCTCACTTCCGTTATCTGTCATATGCGGAAGCTGTTCCGGCGGATGACGTAAGACGTCGGCGTTGTGTAATTAGTGACAAACGTGGAGAGAGAACAAAACAAAACGCCGGCCATGAATTAGAAGTACAAACCGAGGATTTGCAAAGAAAAATGTTGGAGGATTTCGATATAAACCAAGAGGAGACTGGTTTTCCTTTGCTAAAGTAAGGAAACTTTGCTTGCTTTGCTCCTGTTAACAAACTTGCGAGACTATCTCAGAGGCGCGTGCTGCGCATACGTGCTGCATCTTCCGCCGGAACGGCTTCTGCATATGACAGATACCAGAAGTGAGAGAAAAGTGTTTATTATGTTTGAAATATGGATAATTTTCTTTACAAAAACGCATGGATTCACTACAGGAGGCCTATATTCTTATTCTTTATGGGTGAACTAACATCGCTGCCACCTACTGGCGGTTTTATTTTCACATTTAAAGTATCGTTTCATTTTTTCTTTTATAATTTCAAATATAAATATTTAACATGTTGTGTTTGAAATATCAAAGCAATATTTATGCATTTGTAACCGCAGGTTAAATGCATTCATGTCCCTCTACATTAACCAGTGTGTAAATATCTAAATGGCACTTCAGATGCAGCTTCTGTTTCCTTTGCATTGCAAAGGTGAATTTTATTGATACTGATTTAATTTGTTTGGTAACAGCCCAAATGTCTTATTATTCAAATTGACTGATTAAATTTATGAATTTGACTTAAAAGATAATGGACACTTTTAGAAAAAATGGCTTTATAAAGGTAAAAATGCCCATAAAAGGTAAAAATCTATTTAAACTTATTGGTTTTTATAATTTCAAATATAAATATTTAACATGTTGTGTTTGAAATATCAAAGCAATATTTATGCATTTGTAACTGCAGGTTAAATGCATTCATGTCCCTCTACATTAACCAGTGTGTAAATATCTAAATGGCACTTCAGATGCAGCTTCTGTTTCCTTTGCATTGCAAAGGTGAATTTTATTGATACTGATTTAATTTGTTTGGTAACAGCCCAAATGTCTTATTATTCAAATTGACTGATTAAATTTATGAATTTGACTTAAAAGATAATGGACACTTTTAGAAAAAATGGCTTTATAAAGGTAAAAATGCCCATAAAAGGTAAAAATCTATTTAAACTTATTGGAAAAGATGGACCAGCATAAACCGGCAAAAGGACCAGCAAAAACCGGCAAAGGACCAGCATAAACCGGCAAAAGGACCAGCATAAACCGGCAAAGGACCAGCATAAACCGGCAAAAGGACCAGCATAAACCGGCAAAAGGACCAGCATAAACCGGCAAAGGACCAGCATAAACCGGCAAAAGGACCAGCATAAACCAGCAATCCAGCGTCAAAACATACCTAACCAGCATATGCTGTTTTTTTCAACAGGGAAGTATGAATATGTTAGCCTTAAGGTTATCTATAAGCTTTGTGCGCTCCAAAACAACAACCAAATTCACATTTAAAAGATGCAAGTATTAACTTTCAGTCTCTTGTTACCACCTATATCAACAATTTTGATGTCACTTGAGCTTCTCATCTAACTTCATCTGTCCAATCAAATGCTCTCTAGAATCTGAAGTCCTGCCCCCTGCACTATAAATAGACACTGAAGCTGCAGCTGAAATCAGTCACTTGTTCACAGAATTATTATGGTGAATGGCACCTAGTGCACTATGTAGGGGATAGGGAAAGATCCCGGCAGTGTATGCTTTTGATTGGGGCAAATTAAGTCTGGTTTGGTGTTAGTGTTACAGCACGCACACACATATAGCCGAGGCTGGTGCTGGAACCGGTGCTCAGCCAAGAGTGGCACTCGTTCAGAACTGGCTCATGTTTCCACCGGCAGGGAGCAGAACCCTCTGCGTCACCAACATGTGACCGGAATAGCTTGTTAATCTCTTGCAGAAGTAAAGTGTTGGTCTCTTCTGCCGACCACTGCTGAATTTACATATTTAATTGTTATTGTCAATTTGCCTGAACTCTTGACTTTTAAAGCTTTTAAAAATGGCACCTTTTAAACTGCATCTCTAGTGGAAGCTCCACCTACTGATGTCATAGGATTCCTTGTTCGAAACCAGCAAGGTTTCGGGGCCTGTTCGGAACCGGGATGCTGAAAACTGACCACACAGAATAAGCAGAATATCAAAAATGTAAGGAGTCAGCTGTCCACGGTAGTCCTTAAGATACTACCACGATAACACACTCAGCAAAATATCGTCTAATTATAGTTATAGATAAAATCCCAGAAAATATCGAGATATCATTTTTTGTCAAAATCACACACCCTTTGTCTGCACATGCATAATATTTAAACAATTTTAAAAGAATTATGTCAATTCAATATATCTAGTCATTAAAGGAAGAAACATACCTGAAGGAACAAAGTCACCATCGTCAACATTATCATTCTGATCTTCATCATCCCCATTATTCTCATCATCTTATTATGGTGAATGGCACCTAGTGCACTATGTAGGGGATAGGGAAAGATCCCGGCAGTGTATGCTTTTGATTGGGGCAAATTAAGTCTGGTTTGGTGTTAGTGTTACAGCACGCACACACATATAGCCGAGGCTGGTGCTGGAACCGGTGCTCAGCCAAGAGTGGCACTCGTTCAGAACTGGCTCATGTTTCCACCGGCAGGGAGCAGAACCCTCTGCGTCACCAACATGTGACCGGAATAGCTTGTTAATCTCTTGCAGAAGTAAAGTGTTGGTCTCTTCTGCCGACCACTGCTGAATTTACATATTTAATTGTTATTGTCAATTTGCCTGAACTCTTGACTTTTAAAGCTTTTAAAAATGGCACCTTTTAAACTGCATCTCTAGTGGAAGCTCCACCTACTGATGTCATAGGATTCCTTGTTCGAAACCAGCAAGGTTTCGGGGCCTGTTCGGAACCGGGATCTGGGCACTAGCCCAGGATTATTTTTGATTGGAATAGCACAGCAAAGTGGTTACAGTGTGCTGTGGTCCGGAGACACTATAACAGACCGGATCACATGTGTGAACCGGCACAGACCACAAAACTTCTCAGACCTATCTGAATTCTACACAGAATACTATATTTTATAGCGATATGGATGAGATGGATGATCTATATATTATAGATCATTGGTGGTATCTCTTTAACTCATCAGTGCTGTTTCTCATACCGAGTCTGTATAGAACAGGGGTAGGCAAGTTCGGTCCTAGATAGCCGCAGTCCTGCAGAGTTCAGCTCCAACCCTAATCAAACACACCTGAACAAGCTAATCAATGTCTTCAGGATTACTAAGGCTATAGGCAGGCGAGGTTTCTTTTTCAGAGTTAGAGCTGAACTCTGCAGGACTGCGGCTCTCTAGGACCGAACTTGCCTGCCCCTGGTATAGAACATAGAGTAATAGACTATTACAGTAATAGACTGTAAAAAAAACATGGACGATGCACCTACACTTCTTCCGTTGAATAAAAGTGAAGCCGCCAATGTCCCAATAGGGCACAGCCACATTGCGCTGATTTGGGACTAGAGTCTGCGCAGTGGTGAGCGAAGTGGAACTGCGTCCTGCCCACACTCCCGCAGAGTTGATCGCAAGCACGCTTTTTTAATTAGCCTGACAGCTCCCATTTTTGTCTAGTGATTGCCGTATAAAAGGTTTGCGTTGAAATATGGTAAATACAACTCCAATCTCCTCCTGAAGATCCCGAAAAAGTCTGTTTGTGCCTCAGTACGCTCAGAGAAGCTGTCAATCTCAGCTGTCAATCATGATGTCACACTCCCGTTATTATAGAATCACATAACCAACTAAAACTTATTTTAAAAACAAACATATGAACTTACATCAGCGTGATAAAAACGACATAAAATGTCAAAACCCATCTTTGGAAAAATATTATTTGAAGTGAAATTTTATTTAGTTTGTCTCACGTCCCATTAGATTACATGGAGAGGGCGGGGTTTGACCAATACTTGGAGCAGCCACCTGGGGGCGATTGAAATGCCCAGGCTTCACTTTGCAATACTTGTGCAGCACACTTGGTATAGACATACAGGTGCATCTCAATAAATTAGAATGTCACGGAAAAGTTAATTTATTTCAGTAATTCAACTCAAATTGTGAAACTCGTGTATTAAATAAATCCGATGCACACAGACTGAAGTAGTTTAAGTCTTTGGTTCTTTTAATTGTGATGATTTTGGCTCACATTTAACAAAAACCCACCAATTCACTATCTCAACAAATTAGAATACTTCATAAGACCAATGAAAAAACATTTTTAGTGAATTGTTGGCCTTCTGGAAAGTATATTCATTTACTGTACATGTACTCAATACTTGGTAGGGGCTCCTTTTGCTTTAATTACTGCCTCAATTCGGCGTGGCATGGAGGTGATCAGTTTGTGGCACTGCTGAGGTGGTATGGAAGCCCAGGTTTCTTTGACAGTGGCCTTCAGCTCATCTGCATTTTTTGGTCTCTTGTTTCTCATTTTCCTCTTGACAATACCCCATAGATTCTCGATGGGGTTCAGGTGTCGGTGAGTTTGCTGGCCAGTCCATGGTCATTTAACCAACTTTTGCTGCTTTTGGCAGTGTGGGCAGGTGCCAAATCCTGCTGGAAAATGAAATCAGCATCTTCAAAAAGCTGGTCAGCAGAAGGAAGCATGAAGTGCTCCAAGATTTCTTGGTAAACGGGTGCAGTGACGTTGGTTTTCAAAAAACACAATGGACCAACACCAGCAGATGACATTGCACCCCAAATCATCTGTTTGGTTTTGGATGCCATTACAAATGGCTGTCTTCTCAAATAGTGCCCTATTCAGTACAGTGGTGATTCCAGACACAGCTCTTGATGAGCTGCTTCAGGTGTGTTTAATTATAGTTGGAGCTAAACTCTGCAGGACAGCGGCCCTCCAGGAGCAGGTTTGAACACCCTTGTCCTAGAGACATTCTTGTTATAGGTTTTACTTTTTTACAACAATAAAACAACATTCCTGTAACGCTGTGTTTTTGACAACCTAGAAATAATTACATGATGAAGCTATGATGATTCTGGAGCAGCGTGTTTCTTCTTGTGTGTCTGAAAACCCCATTTAAAAGCGAATCTCTCGCCGCAGATGGAGCAGCGATAAGGTTTCTCTCCTGTATGCATTCGTGTATGGATCCTTAGGGAAGTCGATATAGCGAAAGTCTTGTCACAAAGTGAGCATTTAAAAGGTTTTTCTCTTGTATGAGTCCTCCGGTGCACTTTTAAGTCACTTAGCTTATAAAAACTCTTCCCACAATCACTACAGGGATACGGTCTTTCTCCTGTGTGAATTCTCTGATGAACTTTGAAAGCAAATGAACTAGCAAAGCTCTTCCCGCAGTCGGAGCACAGGTACGGTTTCTCTCCGGTGTGAATCCTCTCATGGGTTTTACAGTGAGCCGAATTACGGAAACGTTTCTCACAGTGTGAACACTGATATGGTTTGTCATCAGAGTGCATTTTTTGGTGTAACTTTAGAGAAGCTGAGCTTATAAAATGTTTTCCACATTCACTGCACTGATAGGGATTTTCATTGCTGTGTGTGAGTAGATGGTTCATCAGATCTGATCTGAGACTGAAGCTCATCTCGCAGTGAGGGCACTGATACAGTTTATCAAAGTGTTTTTTTTGGTGTAACTTTAGAGAAGCTGAGCTTATAAAAGGTTTTCCACATTCACTGCACTGATACGAATTCTCATTGCTGTGCGTGAGTAGATGTGTCTTCAGATTAGATCCCTGGCTGAAGCTCTTCTCGCATTGAGGGCACTGATATGGTTTTTCACCCGTGTGGATTCTCATATGACTTGAAAGATCTCGTTTGTTGCGGAAAAACTTGCTACATTCGTTGCACTGGAGAGACTTTTCTTCGTGTGTCTTTATATGAGCTCTCATACTATAAAGAGTGTTGAAGAAATCCTTCCCGCACTGTTCGCAGCGAAACTCCTTCTTCACGCTGTGCTCTTTTGAATGAAGTGTTCTCTCTTTGAAGGTCGGAAAGCTGATGTTGCATATCTTGCAGGTGAAGTTATTCTGTTCTGTGTGTTTTTTCTTTCTGGCATGTCTTTTTAAATTACACTGTTTGCTGAATGTTTTTCCACAGGTGGCACAGGAGAAACTCTTCTTTGTTCTTTGCTCTTTGGATGTAGAGGCTGTTTCTCCATCAGAAGATGAACCAGCATTGTTATCTGAAAGAAACAAAATTGGCATATTTACACAATATAATTTTTTCTATAAATTTGAGTGGAACAATCATCCAAAATAAATTGAGATATGTCTTATTACGGTTGTCAAACTGCAAAGGCTGTGATTTAAAGGGGTCCCATTATGCTTTTTCACTTTTTCAAATTTAGTTAGTCTGTAATGTTTGAGCATAAAAAAGATCTGCAGTTACAAAGCTCAAAGTCCACTTCAAAAGGAGATGTTTTATTTAACAGAAATCACTTTTCAAAAACTACAACGAATGACTCGTTTGGATGACAACAGATTCTTTCCGGGATTTGTGATATCACAAATATCAACGAATGGGACGAGACCTGGTTGAGCTGCACTAGAGAAGGCAAAGAGTGTTATCACTTATGTCAGAGACACGCTATCTTTCCCAAGGCAGACAACCCTAAAGTGGGTACAATCATCCGGGTTTAAATCACGCTCAAATTGATTTGATTTTGACGCAATATTTACACTGAAGCTCGCAGGTGGCTATGGTAAGGGGCGTGACATTTCCCGACCAGACGCACCGAGTGCTGCTGATCACAGCACACACTGGCCCAGCTAACCAAATCGCAACACACACTGGCCCAGCTAACCAAATCGCAACACACACTGGCTCAGCTAACCAATCACAACACACACTGTCCCACCAAACCAATCACAACACACACTGGCCCAGCTAACCAAATCACAGCACACACTGGCCCAGCTAACCAATCACAACACACACTGTCCCACCAAACCAATCACAACACACAGCTGAGCGATCACAAGACACACTGGCCCAGCAGACCGATCACAGCACACACTGGCCCAGCAGACCGATCACAACACACACTGGCCCAGCAGACCGATCACAACACACACTGGCCCAGCTGACCGATCACAGCACACACTGGCCCAGCTGACCAATCACAGCACACACTGGCCCAGCTGACCAATCAAATCAGCTAACCAAATCACAACACACACGGGCCCAGCTGACCGATCCCAGCACACACTGGCCCAGCTGACCGATCCCAACACACACTGGCCCAAATACACAATCTGATGTGTGGTGCCGTGATATTTTATACACATGCAGCTAACGGTATGTCGTTCTCAATGTCTCTCAACAAACACTGCTCCACATGAATTTAGGACTGTACATGCATAATACTTTTTATAAATGAACACCAATTTTTTTTTTATTCAGCATTTCCGGTCATAAGAGGAAGAAACATACCCGAAGGAACAAAGTCACCTTCATCAACATCCCCATTATTCTCATCATCCTCCTCCTCTTCCTCATCGCTGTGTTGTTGTTCTTTCTCTGCGGTGGTTTCTTCTCCTCGGCTCTCCATCAGGTTCCTGCAGTCCAGCAGTTTGACGGAGCACATCTTCAGCGGCGTCTGCAGCATCTGCTGTTCTCCAGCGTTACAGTCAGAGGTTTGATCAGTGGATTCATGATCCTGAGCGTCAGTATAACAGAGTAAAGTGAGGCTGAGCTCTGAGTCCTGTGTGTCTCTGGATCTCTGATCTCTGACGCTCCAGACTGAATCCTGAGCTTCTGTCCCATCAGCCGCACGCACTGAAACCTGCTCCACATCCTGACAAACACAATCAGTAATACATCTAGTAAGAGTATGATTAAAAACAAGACATTAATTCACATAACAATCAGTCCATATTAGCAGCTGAAGATGAACTGAAGAGCTGCTCAAACCTCTCTGTTCAGTTGGTCTCCTCTTTCTCTCAGCTTTGCCTCCAGTGAAGCCACCTCTTTCTTCAGCTGACAGATTTCTGTGATGAAATCCTCAATATCCAGCATGGACAGATCAGTTCCTACTGATTTACAGCAGACCACATCCACCTGCGCTTTCATGCTCAGCATCTGAACACACACACAGCAGGATTATTAAAGACGCATTCATAATGAATAAACACTGATTTAACCTCAAAAGGATTGTTTACATGTGAGCTGAACTACACAGAACTGACTTGTTATTAAAGAAAATAACATTTTATTTTGGAGAACATTGTATCTCCATGTAGATGTCTTCAGGAGTGTTTGTTTCGTTTCAAGCAACAGCTGAAAACTCATCTCTTTCGACGCTACTTTACTTCATCGTAAATATAATAACTTTTAAAAAAAACTCTCTTTATGTATTCCTTCCCTTTCTAGCTTGTCCTTATTTGAACGATGCCTTTTGAATCGCTTTAAGTAGGCCTATTCGCCCAATTGTAAGTCGCTTTTGTCTGCAAAATGAGTAAATGTTACAGTGAGCCAGCACAGAGCAGGAATATGATCAAACATGTAATATTGCATGCTTTAGATATTGTCTGATTTCTACGCATTTACGTGTCTCGTTTTGAAAGCTATTGTTTACTACAAATATAATGGATAAACCCTGGTACTGTATTAAAACAATAGGCCGTTAAGGTTACTGTAGTTAAAAACCATGTGGTTATTTTTCATGAGAGCGGTCGATGAAAAGCTTCATTAAGCTCATTAAAACACTAGGCAGAAAAACAACAAGCACATAAACAGCTAAAACACACGAATAACGTAAAACAGACTAAACAACACTTACCGTCCGAGTGCGCCAATCTTTTTCCTTTCTTCGGTGGTTTTACCGGAGAACAAAAGAAAGTCACAGCGCCTCCTACAGGACGAGCGATAGATGAAGCAGAAACGGGTGTGGTGGGGCTGCACCAAACAGTTATATTCCTAATTTCTCTCATTAAAAATACCAATGTGTTTCAGTGGCGTTGCCAAGAGACGGATAAACTGTCATACATTGAGGTAATTGTTAAATAAAGACGTCGAATGTCAGTCAGTCAGCCGGTAAATGGAATAAATGTCCGTTAATTTTTGAATTACGCGAGTTCGCGGCTTTCTGTGAAAGACGAAGAAAAGGCGCGCAGAATCAGAGGAGCCCAGTAAAGGAAGATTGTGTGTGTGTGTGTGTGTGTGTGTGTGTGTGTACCTGCTGTTCTCCAGCGTTACAGTCAGAGGTTTGATCAGTGGATTCATGATCCTGAGCGTCAGTATAACAGAGTAAAGTGAGGCTGAGCTCTGAGTCCTGTGTGTCTCTGGATCTCTGATCTCTGACGCTCCAGACTGAATCCTGAGCTTCTGTCCCATCAGCCGCACGCACTGAAACCTGCTCCACATCCTGACAAACACAATCAGTAATACATCTAGTAAGAGTATGATTAAAAACAAGACATTAATTCACATAACAATCAGTCCATATTAGCAGCTGAAGATGAACTGAAGAGCTGCTCAAACCTCTCTGTTCAGTTGGTCTCCTCTTTCTCTCAGCTTTGCCTCCAGTGAAGCCACCTCTTTCTTCAGCTGACAGATTTCTGTGATGAAATCCTCAATATCCAGCATGGACAGATCAGTTCCTACTGATTTACAGCAGACCACATCCACCTGCGCTTTCATGCTCAGCATCTGAACACACACACAGCAGGATTATTAAAGACGCATTTATTATGGTTACGATAGTAAAACCATTGTTATTTTTTCATTAGACGAGCGGGCGACGAAAAGCTTCATTCAAGCTCATTAACACAGAGACAGAAAAATAAGAATAGCATGCACATAAACATCTAAAACACATGAATAATGTAAACAGACTAAACACTAACCGTCTGAGTGCTCAGTCTCCTTCTTCTTCTTCGGTGGTTTCACTGGAGAACTAAAGATCGTCAGAGCGCCTCCTACAGGACGAGCGATAGATGAAGAAGAGAAGACGCTCCCGCTGCTGTGGAGGGCTGCACCAAACATTTATTTATTCAAACCTAATTTCTCTCATTAAAATGCCGTTCTATTTCAGTGGCGCTGCCAAGAGATGGATATACTATATCTTTACGAAATTACTAACTAAAGACATAGACAATCGAATGTTAGTTAGTCAATAGTCAGTAAATAGAAATGACCGTTAATTTTTGAATTACGCGAGTTCGCGCCTTCTGTGGGAGACCGGAGAAAACGCGGGAAGAATCAGAGGAGCGCAGAGGAAGATATATATCCACATTATTTTTCATTGCAGAAGTAAGCCATTTTCTGTGAATGTGTGAGACGTCCGGTTCATTCGCCGCTGTAAGGAAATAACAAGAAAGTTCAGTAACTTTTATTTTTCCTGCTGTGATATTCCACCCATTTGTATATGCTTGCAGACAGTATTTCTCACAGTGAGTGTCATGGCGGACGCCCAAATTAAGGTGAGAAGATGTGCCATTTTCTGGGCACACGTCCTGGCCAGGATGTTTAAATTGCCTAAAATAACCAGGTTTGGCTGTTTTTTGCTGTTCTTTGCTTTTGAAAGCATTAGATGTCATCCAATCAGGGGCGCCGCTATGGTTTGTGGGCCCCCTGAACAACACTTTTACTCAGGCCCCCCTCAGTAAACCTCGCAGACACACACATATACATAAACAAAAACTTTTATTTTGGATGCAATTAATCGTTTGAACAGCACTAATAAGAAAGTAAATAAAAATGTCTGAATGTGTTGAGTGAGCAGTTGAGAATTTTTCTTGTTTGCGTATTAATAATAACAGACTTACATATGTCTGATAATGTACGACTCCTGTATGTTACTGTTGATTACAATCGCCATCCATCAAAACTTTACTGGTGAGATACTGGTTTGCTTCATTCAGCCTCCACAGACTAGTCCTGACTTCAGCAGGGGCTTTTCTAGGGGCAATAGAGAAATCACTCATTTTGGACAAGAGTTAAGGATGTTGATTGGCTAAATTTTATGTCATGTCTTGAACATGTTTACAGCAGTTGACTAAACTGCTAAATAAACCCACCTCCTAATGGCGATTTCTTGATCATCCCAGAGCTGAAATTGAGACTGACAGACAGAGGGGACATTTATGAAAACTGTATATTTTCCACAAATAATTTCCTATAATATCGTATCACACAAACATCAATTCATACAATTTATAATAAAAATAATTATTTTATGTGTGTGGCTCAGGGAGGGTGGTGCCACAACGCCTTCTACTGGCCAGCCACCATTGGTTTTGGGTAAATGTAATGGCTCGGTTCCACCTAGCGGTACCTTTCAGTACAGTACGAATAGGGCCTTTCGCACCGCTTTAGTTCCAGAACTAAATGTACAGTCCTAAAATGCTGGGACGATTTTGCGTGAACTATTTCCCAGTACCATTTAAAAGTAACCTTTTGCCTCTCGCGATAAGTCATGGCAACGGATTTTGGTGGGATTTTGACAGATTTTGGCTATATTTATTCAAAGGAGGCTTATGCATGTATCTTTACAGAAGCAGCAAAGAAAGCCACTTCAGAAACGTGCGTGGCGCGGCTGGAATAAACCATAGACTGTATAAAAACATAAACACAAGCATTGAGTGGCCGCAATCAGCTTCAGTGACCGTATCAGAGCCACACTGCACCGCAGACGTGTGCAATGTAAATTGTCTAAGTATTAATGGTAGGGAAAGCCCATTATACTGGAGAGCGGCCACGTATGAAGAGTTTCTTGGAGGTTATAGTACATTGAAGAATGATCATATGACTTTTTACATACGCCATGTGACCTGTAAATGCGAAAAAGCCGTTTCCATTGCAGTTTTGCGAATTAATCCTTTTTCGCATTGCCTGAAAAACCACCTCATGCGAGCATAAACTTTTTTGCGATATATGGCCGTTTTTTGCGAAACTGACACGTTTCCATTAGGCGTATTTTCAATTTGCAATTTCAATTTGCGCGATTTGAAGGGTAATGGAAACGTGCCTAGTGACGTCATTTGTGCGCGGCGTTCAACAACGTAAACAAAGTACAACATTAACAACAGAGGGATGGAGGACGCTGTGATTGAAGCGGTGTTTTTGTTGTCTCGCGGGTTTCACAATAATAGACATGAAATGTCGACGTATAGGCTGCGTAAAGTGATTGAAAGAACGGGAAGGAGGACTAAGAATCTCCAACGACAACTGGCAGTGCTACATTTGCTACAAGTGCCTGCACTTCAGCGTCCGTCCATCTATCGCTGTTCTCCATACTTGCGAAATAAATTGACAATGTTTGCAGTATGTTTACACGGCATTTTAAATCATGGCGGGTGAGGGCGTTTTCATACGCTTTGGCCAATCAATGTCTACTTATGTCACGATTAGTACCAGTTGTGCTGGTTAGACCCTGCTCCAGAGTAGGAGCTAATTTGGTTCTCGAAAAAGGCAGACCGGTACTAAAATCGCACCCAGTTCCGGCGGTGCGAACACGGCAAAAAGTGGGTAGTTCCACAATTAGTTCTGGTACTATGAAAACGTTCCTGCGGTTGGAAAGGCCCTATCCACAATTATTCCTATTTCCATTGTCAGAAGTACCAAACCGCTATTTTGGGACCCTTCTGTTGGGATACCAAAAGGGTGGAGCTAGACTCACTACAGAACATTGATTGGTTGACTAAGAATCGCCACTTGTGCATGCTACAATTGAAATTAAGCCTCTTCTTCACTCTTTCTGCCATGCTGCTCATGCGTGTTGGGCTTGTTTACATCAGAGTGTGCATTGATCACTACCAGCATACCCCACGCCTATCAAGTAAGGTACTGTTGGCGGTGGAAATGCAAGCCAGATCAGGGTGTACCATCCCGAAACAACACCGCTTGGTGGAAACGAGCCATAACAGGCAGTCTTTGGTCTCATTTATCTGTTATTTATTCCACAGCAAATAGTTTGCTCTGAGGGCAAAGTCTTATAACGTTATATTCTCTATAAAACTTTAATGCTGTATTTCAGTGTGCTGCCTTTGTACTTTTGACTGAATTGCTTAGCAACTTTTATGATGGAGGTTGCTGTTTATTACATTTTATTCAATAAATAATATTTTATTTAAATAATAATAGTATTAAATCATTGTATAGTATTGAGAAACGGGGTGTGTTTTGAGATGTTGATTTTAGATACATTGTTCCACCATTAGATGGCGACAGGAGACTGTTTTTATGAGTGAGTCAGCAGTAAAGACTTTAATATTGAAAGAGACTGAAACAGAGTTGCAAACACAGAAGTTATTTTTACTTTCAACAACAGCTTGTAAGACACAGCCAACAAACACCGAGAAGTGCTGTCATCGGAAATCACCCTTAACAGATGAAAGGATTGTACGACAAAGAAATCGCTTTCCTCAGCAGACATTCAAACAAATGTTTTATTGTGAATATGAGATTGAGCTGAAGAATGAATGCTGTATCAGATTCAGGTATTCACACTCTGAGTCAAACTCTCATAATACTCAACACTACATAATACAGTGAGCTTTTAATTGTGTTTTCTAATTAGTAATGGAGGCTTGGAAAGGACGAACAGGTATAAATCCCCATAAATGCACACTTTATTTTATGTAGCACTTTATACAATTCACATTTTATCAAAGCAGCTTTACAGTGTTAAACAGAATATTGTTTCAATAATGCAAAAAAAATCAACTTTGCTGTAAAGCAGCTCTAACAAGAGGACAATAGTAAAATCCAATATCAGACACTGATCTGCACATTGCAGTGAATTTTTAATCCAAATAATTTATTTGTACCCAGTAAATAATGTTCGAGAGACATTCTTGTTTTAGGGTTTATTTTTTACAACCATAAAACAATGTTCCCGTAGCACTAGTATATGGTGTTTTTTTACACAACCTAAAAATAATTACATGATGAAGCTATGATGATTTTCGAGCAGCGTGTTTCTTCTTGTGCGTCTTAAAACCCCATTTAAAAGCGAATCTCTCGCCGCAGATGGAGCAGCAGTAAGGTTTCTCTCCTGTATGATGTCGCTCATGGACATTCAGGACGTCTAAACGAGTGAAAGCCTTGTCACAATATGAGCATTTAAAAGGTTTTTCACCTGTATGAATCATCTGGTGCATTTTTAAGTCACCTGCCTTCAAATAACTCTTCCCACAGTCACTACAGGGATACGGTCTTTCTCCCGTGTGACCTCTCTGATGAACTTTGAAAGCAAATGAACTAGCAAAGCTCTTCCCGCAGTCGGAGCACAGGTACGGTTTTTCTCCTGTGTGAGTCCTCTCATGGGTTTTCATGTGACTCGAATGACGGAAACGTTTCTCACAGTGTGAACACTGATATGGTTTGTCATCAGAGTGCATTTTTTGGTGTAACTTTAGAGAATCTGAGCTTATAAAAGGTTTTCCACATTCACTGCACTGATAGGGATTTTCATTGCTGTGTGTGAGTAGATGTGTCTTCAAATGAGTTCCCCGGTTGAAGCTCTTCTCGCATTGAGGGCACTGATGTGGTCTCTCATTGCTGTGTGTGAGTAGATGTCTCTTCAGAGCTGATCTGAGATTGAAGCTCTTCTCACAGTGAGGGCATTGATACGGTCTCTCATTGCTGTGTGTGATTAAATGTCTCTTCAGAGCTGATCCGAGATTGAAGCTCTTCTCGCACTGATGGCACTGATATGGTTTTTCACCCGTGTGAATTCTCTTATGATTTGAAAGATCTTGTTTGGCGCGGAAAAACTTGCTACATTCGTTGCACTGGAGAGACTTTTCTACGTGTGTCTTTATATGAGCTCTCATATTATAAAGAGTGGTGAAAAGATCCTTCCCGCACTGTTCGCAGCGAAACTCCTTCTTCACGCTGTGCTCTTTTGAATGAAGTGTTCTCTCTTTGAAGGTCGGAAAGCTGATGTTGCATATCTTGCAGGTGAAGTTATTCTGTTCTGTGTGTTTTTTCTTTCTGGCATGTCTTGTTAAATTACACTGTTTGCTGAATGTTTTTCCACAGATGGCACAGGAGAAACTCTTCTTTGTCTTTTGTTCTTTGGCTATAGGTGCAGTTTCAGAAGACGAACCAGCTTTGTCATCTGAAAGGAACAAAATGGTCATAAAATTCATCGTCGCGATTCATCGATTTTATTAGACCATTCGATTTTTTTAAATCCTCGACTTCATTTTGCTCGCGTCGACTAACCGGCAAAATACTGGAAGTGGCGCATTTCACGGATGAGAATGTATAAAACACATTATTAGACTGTTTCCCAAGGCTGCATGATATATTAAACCCATTTAAAAATGATAATTAAGCATAATTGTGAATTCACAAACGCTACGATTTAATTAAATAATTATATGCGATGCAGTTCTAATACAGTAGATGTGCTTTAATTATTTACATGCGTGTAGGTTAAGTACGTGCGTCACACAGCGGCTCCGTTAACAGTACACTCTTAAAAAATAAAGGTGCTTCACGATGCCATAGAAGAACTTTTTTGTCTAAATGGTTCCATAAAGAACCTTTAACATCTGAAGAACCTTTCTGCTTCACAAAAGCTTCTTTGGGGCGAAAGAAGGTTCTTCAGATTATAAAAAGGTAAGAAAGAGATGGTTCTTTAAAGAACCTTTGACTGAATGGTTCTTTGTGGAACCAAAAATGGTTCTATGGCATCACTTGAAGAACCTTTTGAAGCACCTTTATTTTTAAGAATGTAGTTCCACAGGAACGGTTATCATTTACATGTGTGTGGAGCGTCTCAAACTCCATCTCTGCATGTTGTTGTGAGTTTGGGTTTATTATATCGTTCATCTGGGAACGCAATGTGCGCCATTTCATCAGATAAATCTACGCAAACACAGGAGAATACATCGCGGTTTCAAAATAAAAGCTCAAACCCTCACTCTGAGTTTACACGTTTTGATGTCCACATATTCTTTTAATTATGGTGGCTATAGCATTTCTGTCCTAAAGAACTGGCCAAATATTAAAGATTAAGTGGACATTTGAATGAAATGGTGCTTGGTCTATATTAAACAAGTATTAGATCGCACAGCAATGTGTAAAAACAATCATCAGGCCGTTGGTGCCCTCTGCAGGCCTTTGTTGTAATGTGTAATGTACATTAGCTCGATTGTTTATAATACATTATGTATTTTAACAGTTTTGCTCAAAACCATATGATTTCTTGCTTTTGATACTTTATTTGAACTTATTATTATTGCCTTACTACTATTATATATATATTTTTAAGTACTTTTACAGGTTATTGTTCACTTACATATTTTTATTACCACAAAAAAATGTATTATAATTATAGGGCACTATGAAATCCGTTTTTTTTTTCTCTCAAATTCAGTTTTTTTTATTTTCATTTTTCTATACTCCGTTTTAATGGTTAAATTAAAATTGTATTAATCAAAAAGCCTGTCTAATTAATTGAGTTTTACAGTTTTATCTTTACCAAATTCTACTCCATTTTAATGGTTCCATTAAACTTTAATAATCAAAAGCATCTCCAATTAATTAATTAAATTTTTTTATTTTTTTTATTTTAAGTTGTTGTTTTTCCAGAAATACTGCACATTTACATTTTTCTCCTAAATAAATTCTGGTAAATACTCCTTTAAAAAGTGTTTTTTGATTATAATGTTATTATTAGTAGACTAGAACACGTGGATATGTTGTCATTCTTACACTATAATACTGAACTTTGATTTCAGTGATTTGGACTATGAGATGGACACTTGCTTCTTGCACTCTATGTTGCACTTTACTTTTGGATTTCGTTTGGTTTAATGGAATATAGTTTAATAAAACATTGTTTAAAAAAATTAAATGTAGATTTTTTTTGGGTGGGAAATTAATCGTTTAGACTAATCGATAAATTATTCGATAGATTAATCAAAATAACAAATAGTCGTTAGTGGCAGCCCTACATAAAATATCTAACTGTTTCTTTAAATTCTAGAGCTGGATGATCGGTCAACATAAAACTGAAATGATCTAGTGCAGTTATCAAACTGCAAAGGCTGTGATTTAAATAAACACAACGTCTGATGTGCAGCGCTGTGATATTTCTAGGGTTGATAATTTCCAGCCCACAAACTCACCAAAATATTCACTGACAAAAGACTGCGATAGAATACTGTTGTGATGACAACCAGGGACCATTTACCACAAGAAACAGTAAAAGAAATAAACATACTTCCCTGTGAAGCACACATAATTTATGCCATCAGTAAAAACAGGCCAAATGAAGTCCAGACGAAAAAGGCCAGAGTATAAGCGATCAGAATAAGCAACGTAGTTAGTCCAACAAGCAAACTTTCTGAGTAGACAGTGACACACGCTTATGCACAAACCAAAACAATAATACAACAATAACAACATTCAGGCATGTGATCAGCTAAAGACAAAAAAGCAGGAAAATCTGACCACACCCCAAGCCATGCCCCCAGCACTTATTATTAAAAATATACATTTTAACACATTAAAATATATATCGTAGATCGTTACTATACATACTATTGTACTGTACAAAAGCTTTATGTAATAATCATGATAATAACTGATGATAATATACATATATGATAATAATAACATAATATAATAGTGTTTCCCAACCTTTTTTTTTTTAGTCGCGGCACCCTTTGGAAATGTTAACAAATTTGTGGCACCCTACAAAATTAATGTTTTCACAATACTTGAATTTCTAACTTCGATATGATACCTTGAAAAGTATAGATATTCGGTAAAGCAGGGAAGAACTGCAGAATATACTCTCATACAGATATTTTTAATATTATTAAATGTTTTGTCCATCAATGGTGGCAATCAGTAGGCTAATTTCTAGGGCTGGACCAGAATATTAGATTATTCGAATATTCGTTCAGTGGTTGGCATTCGATTTTCAATTTTGAGCACCTGGCATCCCCCGCGAAACGGTTCTCATTCGCGCTTGAATATGAATCGCCCATGAGTGAACGTCATGATTCAGTTCATCTGAAAAAATGCCGAAGACCTCAGCTGTGTGGGAGCACTTTAAATTGAGTGAGGACAAGACAAAGGCAGTGTGCCAAATATGCGATTTGAAACTGGCTGACCACAACAGCACATCAAGTTTGAAAAGTCACCCGAGTTCTGCAAGTAGTACGCCTATAGTATATTGTTGGTGTAAAAAAAACAAGCTGCTTTTATCCATGTTAATCAGTAATTTTACACATGATAAAAACGTGCACTTCTGAATTTTTGCCCATATCGCCCTGTCCTAATGCTAACCTTACTACAAGAATTGTTGGACAAGGAGCGCACCCCGTCCACGCTCATGGCATGTGGCAGCGATGGCAGCGAATCATTCCCTTGAAGCTGGCCAGTCAGTCCGCAGAAACATTGTTACATTTCTGAGGGGAGTTCGGAGATTGAACACGCCACATCCTCACACTGTGACGAGCTGCGCAAAACATGCGCAAAATATGAACGTGGTTTTGCGCAGCTCGTCAGTGAACAGCATCTCTGTGTAGTTAATGCTGCTCAATGTGAAAGCCTGCACGTGATGGAGATTTACCGCTGATTACAGAACCGGCTTTACTGACAAGATGTGCGTTAAATATCGCATGCGATTTATCATGCAGCCCTAGTTAAAACTGATCCCAAAACTGCCCAATTTTTTTCCACTCACCCAATCCCATTTTGACCCACACAATCAAATTCAAAACCACCCAACTGGGCAGAAATTCACTCAGTCTGGCAACACATATTTTATCTTGAGTGCAGCTCATGATTTGTAATTCTCAATGTCTCAAATTGGCAGAATTCACAACAAATTCTGCTCCACATAAATTTAGGTCTGTACATACATAATATTTTTACAATTCATTAATAATTTGGTAACTCTGGTTAAAAAAAATAAAAAATTCTGGTCATAAAAAGTAGAAACATACCTGAAGGAACAAAGTCACCATCGTCATCATCCTCCTCCTCTTCCTCATCACTGTGTTGTTGTTCTTTCTCTGCGGTGGTTTCTTCTCCTCGGCTCTCCATCAGGTTCCTGCAGTCCAGCAGTTTGACGGAGCACATCTTCAGCGGCGTCTGCAGCATCTGCTGTTCTCCAGCGTTACAGTCAGAGGTTTGATCAGTGGATTCATGATCCTGAGCGTCAGTATAACAGAGTAAAGTGAGGCTGAGATCTGAGTCCTGTGTGTCTCTGGATCTCTGATCTCTGACGCTCCAGACTGAATCCTGAGCTTCTGTCCCATCAGCCGCACGCACTGAAACCTGCTCCACTTCCTGACAAACACAATCAGTAATACATCTAGTGTGAGTATGATTAAAAACAAGACATTAATTCACATAACAATCAGTCCATATTAGCAGCTGAAGATGAACTGAAGAGCTGCTCAAACCTCTCTGTTCAGTTGGTCTCCTCTTTCTCTCAGCTTTGCCTCCAGTGAAGCCACCTCTTTCTTCAGCTGACAGATTTCTGTGATGAAATCCTCAATATCCAGCATGGACAGATCAGTTCCTACTGATTTACAGCAGACCACATCCACCTGCGCTTTCATGCTCAGCATCTGAACACACACACAGCAGGATTATTAAAGACGCATTTATAATGAACTGACACTGATTAAACCTCAAAACTGAACTATATAGAACAGACCTGTTATTAAAGAAAATAACATTTTCAGACAACATACAGAAATATTTATTTCAAATGTAGATGCGTTTAGGAAGGTTTGCTTCATTTCAACATTGAGCCAGCACAGAGCAGGAATATTATCAAATATTGTAATATGTAATATTACAAGCATATTCAGATGTTCTACTAATTTCTCCCTGAACTGTAAGAACCTTAAAAGCCGGTTTCACAGACAGGGCTTAGCCTAAAGCAGGATTAGGCCATAGTTCAATTAGGACATTTAAGTAAGTTTTATAAACGTGCCTCAGAAAAAACACATTACTGGTGTGCATCTTAAGACAAAACAAAGGCATTGATATATTATAAGATCAGTCAGTGCAAGTTTCTTTCAGTTGAAACAGCTCAGACTTACATTTAATCTAGGACTGTCTGTGAAACCGGGGGTAAAACCGTGTAGCATTGAAAATGAACCATCGTGTTAACATTACACAAAACTAGCGTTCACTACTACAAGTATCATGGTTAAAACTTGGTTGCTGTAGTAAAACAATAGGACATTTGTTATGGTTACTGTAGTGAAAAACCATGGTGATTTTTCATAAGGCGAGCGGCTTCATTCATTAAAACACAGAACAATAATAAACAGATAAACATAATGTAAACAGATTAAACACTTACCGTCTGGGCGCTCCAGTATTTTTCTTCTTCAGTGGTTTTACCGGTGAACTAAAAAAGAAAGTTATAGTGCCCCCAACAGTACGAGCGATGGAGCTGAAAAGAAGAAAAGACGCTCCGGGCCGTTAGTTCACCAAACAACCGGTGAATAGGAGAGAAATGACCGTTAATTTTTGAATTACGCGAGTTCGCGGTTTTCTGTGGAAGAAAAGGCGCGCAGATCAGAGGAGCCCAGTAAAGGAAGACACACGTGTGTTTGAAAAAATATGAATATATATGATTTTGTACGCTTTTCACACACTGGTCAAAATTTTAGCTATAAAGTTGTTACAGAGAACGTTTTTTTTTTTTGTATTTGAAAGAAATGCTGTTCTATGCTCTTTCGGTTGGTTCGTGAATGTCAGTTTCCACTTTCCACACTTCATGAAGCAGCACAAGACTTTTCAACTGCTAGAAGAGATTTTTTAGCAGCACATCAGCGTATTAGAATGATTTATGTAGGGTCATGTGTTTTCGAATAGAAAACAGTGATTTTGCACTGGAATAATTCACAATATTACCGTTTTAGTGTTTTTAGTCTACAAGAAGGAGAAATGAAGCAAGTCGGCCACAAACACACGCTACTCGAAACAAACAGTCACACAAACTTGCATCTTTAATTGCATTACACCACAATTAAATTACACAATTACAGTTTTTCACAATCATAAAGTAATGTTCCGGTAACACAGCACAAGGTGTTTTTTATTTTACACAACGTAAAACTAATTACTGATTAGTTATGAAGCTATTGTAGGGTAATTTACAGTTAAAACCCAAGGACCAGGTGTGTTGAATGAAGACCAGGAGTCAGAGATGCAATTTGAAGAAAAATTTACTGAAGAAAATAGTTTGCAGTTTCATCCGCAGAAGTCGGCTTCAATACTCAAGATGGAGTTTGTAGGCCGCTCTGCTTACATGCTTGAAACACCAGTAATTATACTCTAACAGAGGTCACTAATTACGTCAATACATAGGTAAGCAAGATTCTGGTTGGTCGAAACATAGATGCACTACAGAAAATCTCTACACATGGACGTAAAACTTGAAGCATATCTTCTAGTGATTATTTTGGTGACAAGTGATCAGAGGTCAGATGCAATAGGTCTCTCCAGAGACGTATATCGGATACCCTGGACATCAGGGTGACGGCTAATGACGGCTTCCTCCTAGGGCTGTCTCCGCATCTAGCTGCAAAGACAAACACTCGCACACATACGCAGAGAACACTTGTCTGTACTTCAAGGTTGCCGGGCTCTGCCCTGAATCTTATCAAATATGGTTCACTACACGCACACAATGAGAGCAGTTTCTTAGAGAGTAAAAAGGCAGACTAAAGCCATATTCAACTTATTTTCTAACATGGATAAATGTAACTTTGATTAATAATTATTCAAGAAGAAACAAATATATACATTATGGAGGTCGCGATGTCTTCAGGATTCCACTCCTTCAATATGATTCTGGGGCAGCGTGTTTCTTCTTGTGTGTCTGAAAACACCATAAAAATGCGAATCTCTCGCCGCAGATGGAGCAGCGGTAAGGTTTCTCTCCTGTATGATGTCGCTCATGGACATTCTTGGCACTTGCTCGAGCAAAAGTCTTGTCACAATGCGAGCACTTAAAAGGTTTTTCTCCTGTATGAGTCCTCCGGTGTATTTTTAAGTCACTTGGCTTATAAAAACTCTTCCCACAATCACTACAGGAATACGGTCTTTCTCCCGTGTGAACTCTCCGATGAATCCTGTACGAAAATGAACTAGCGAAGCTCTTCCCGCAGTCGGAGCACAGGTACGGTTTCTCTCCGGTGTGAATCCTCTCATGGGTTTTACGGTGAGTCGAATGATGGAAACGTTTCTCACAGTGTGAACACTGATACGGTTTGTCAGAGTGGATTTTCTGGTGTGCCTTTAGAGAAGTTGAGTTTTTATAGGTTTTTCCACATTCACTGCACTTGTATGGCCTCTCACTGCTGTGCGCGAGTACATGTTTTTCCAGAGCCGATCTGAAACTGAAGCTCTTCTCGCAGTGAGGGCACTGATGCGGTCTCTCATTGCTGTGTGTGAGTAAACGGTTTTGCGGTCTCTCATTGCTGTGCTTGAGTACATGTTTCTTTAGATCTGAACTGAGGTTGTAGCTCTTCTCGCAATGAGGGCACTGATGCGGTCTCTCATTGGTGTGCATGAGTAGATGGTTCTTCAGATGCGTTCTCTGGGTGAAGCTCTTATCGCATTGAGGGCACTTGTATGGCTTTTCACCCGTGTGGATCCTCTTATGAATAGAAAGATTACTAATGCTGCGGAAAAACTTGTTACATTCGTTGCACTGGAAAGACTTTTCCTCGTGTGTCTTCATATGAACTTTCATATTATAAGGAGTGGTCAAAAAATCCTTCCCGCACTGGTCACAGCGAAACTCCTTCTTCACTTCGTGCTTTTTTGAATGACGTTTCTTCTCTTTGAAGGTAGGAAAACTGATGTTGCATCTCTTGCAAGTGAATTCTTTCTGTTCTGTGTATTTTTTCTTATGTCTCACTAAATGACCGTGTTTGCTGAATGTCTTTCCACAGTCCGTCACTGTCCATCGCTCTTTGGAAGTGGAGGCAGTTTCTCCCTCAGAAGATGAACCAGCGTTGTCATCTGAAAGGAACAAAATGTGCATAAATATCGAACTACTTCTTTAACTTCTAGAGCTGGACGATCAGTCAAAATAAAACTAAACGTGTGACATGTCTTAATGCAGTTGTCAAACTGCAAAGACTGTGATTTAAAAGGTTAGTTCACCCAAAAATGAAAATTAGCCCATAAATTACTCACCCTCAAGTCATCCTAGGTGTATATGACTTTCTTCTATCAGACGAATCTAGTCGGAGTAATATTAAACAGCACCAACCTGTTTAATGGCACTCAGCGGGTGTTGCAGTGCATCAGTCCAAAAGAAGAGAAATAAAAAGCACCCATCCATAATAAAAATGTCTCACATGGCTCCGGGGGGTGAACAAAGTCCTCCTGTATCGAATCGATGCGTTTTTGTAAGAAAAATTACCATATTTAAAACATAATAATCACTTTAATGTAGCTTGCGCTCACTGTTGTAAACGGAAGCAGTTCCGGGCAGACGTGTATGAGGTCTGCGTTGCGCATGCGCCGCTCAGAAGTGACGAATGCGGTAGCGCAGAGGAGAGATCAAAACAAAACTACGGTCACTAATTAGAAGTACAAATCAAGGATTTGTAAAGAAGAATGTTGGAGGATTTCGATATAAGCCAAGAGGAGACTGGTTTTCCTTTGCTAAAGTAAGGAAACTTTGCTTCCTTTGCTCCTGTTAACAAATGTTGCTTTTCATGAGACTCACCGGCGCATGCGCAGCGCTAATTTCGTCAACGAAGACGAAAAATATTCGTTAACAAACATTTTTTCTGTGACTAAGACGAGACGTTGACGAGCTAAAACTAATATCTGATGATAAAAACGATGACGAAATTTATGCCACGTCTTCGTGAACAAGACGAGACGGGACTATAATGTTATTTGAGGACTACCAGACATTCAAAATACATCCTATAGGCTACATCTTACTAGTTGCTGTAGTAAGACGGCGGCGCATGCACACGCTGCGGCTTCTCTCTCTCCCATCAGAACGGTGTTTTCGTGTTTTTTGTCTTGTGAGTCGCAGTGTTTTCGTACGACTTCATCACGTCTACCTGTCTCTAAGCGCGCATACAGTCGTGAGCTTCTGTTCGATGACGGCAGAACCAGATTTTTAGAGTTAAACTCTGCGCACGCCGAAGAGCTGCGGGATCTCGGTCTGCTCCGGAGGCCCACACCATCACCGACCCCCACTACTGCATTTCGCCCACAGCGGAGGTGCCACAAGCGGCGTGAGAAGAAGCAGAAGAGGGGTAAGCGCGGAGGTATCCGGGCTAGGGTAACGGCTAACCCACACAAGCCAGCTATCCCCACCACCGTACTGGCTATCGTACGCTCTTTGGACAATAAACTGGACTACATCCGACTACTACGCTCAACTTCCCACAATCACTACAGGAATACGGTCTTTCTCCCGTGTGAACTCTCCGATGAATCCTGTACGAAAATGAACTAGCGAAGCTCTTCCCGCAGTCGGAGCACAGGTACGGTTTCTCTCCGGTGTGAATCCTCTCATGGGTTTTACGGTGAGTCGAATGATGGAAACGTTTCTCACAGTGTGAACACTGATACGGTTTGTCAGAGTGGATTTTCTGGTGTGCCTTTAGAGAAGTTGAGTTTTTATAGGTTTTTCCACATTCACTGCACTTGTATGGCCTCTCACTGCTGTGCGCGAGTACATGTTTTTCCAGAGCCGATCTGAAACTGAAGCTCTTCTCGCAGTGAGGGCACTGATGCGGTCTCTCATTGCTGTGTGTGAGTAAACGGTTTTGCGGTCTCTCATTGCTGTGCTTGAGTACATGTTTCTTTAGATCTGAACTGAGGTTGTAGCTCTTCTCGCAATGAGGGCACTGATGCGGTCTCTCATTGGTGTGCATGAGTAGATGGTTCTTCAGATGCGTTCTCTGGGTGAAGCTCTTATCGCATTGAGGGCACTTGTATGGCTTTTCACCCGTGTGGATCCTCTTATGAATAGAAAGATTACTAATGCTGCGGAAAAACTTGTTACATTCGTTGCACTGGAAAGACTTTTCCTCGTGTGTCTTCATATGAACTTTCATATTATAAGGAGTGGTCAAAAAATCCTTCCCGCACTGGTCACAGCGAAACTCCTTCTTCACTTCGTGCTTTTTTGAATGACGTTTCTTCTCTTTGAAGGTAGGAAAACTGATGTTGCATCTCTTGCAAGTGAATTCTTTCTGTTCTGTGTATTTTTTCTTATGTCTCACTAAATGACCGTGTTTGCTGAATGTCTTTCCACAGTCCGTCACTGTCCATCGCTCTTTGGAAGTGGAGGCAGTTTCTCCCTCAGAAGATGAACCAGCGTTGTCATCTGAAAGGAACAAAATGTGCATAAATATCGAACTACTTCTTTAACTTCTAGAGCTGGACGATCAGTCAAAATAAAACTAAACGTGTGACATGTCTTAATGCAGTTGTCAAACTGCAAAGACTGTGATTTAAAAGGTTAGTTCACCCAAAAATGAAAATTAGCCCATAAATTACTCACCCTCAAGTCATCCTAGGTGTATATGACTTTCTTCTATCAGACGAATCTAGTCGGAGTAATATTAAACAGCACCAACCTGTTTAATGGCACTCAGCGGGTGTTGCAGTGCATCAGTCCAAAAGAAGAGAAATAAAAAGCACCCATCCATAATAAAAATGTCTCACATGGCTCCGGGGGGTGAACAAAGTCCTCCTGTATCGAATCGATGCGTTTTTGTAAGAAAAATTACCATATTTAAAACATAATAATCACTTTAATGTAGCTTGCGCTCACTGTTGTAAACGGAAGCAGTTCCGGGCAGACGTGTATGAGGTCTGCGTTGCGCATGCGCCGCTCAGAAGTGACGAATGCGGTAGCGCAGAGGAGAGATCAAAACAAAACTACGGTCACTAATTAGAAGTACAAATCAAGGATTTGTAAAGAAGAATGTTGGAGGATTTCGATATAAGCCAAGAGGAGACTGGTTTTCCTTTGCTAAAGTAAGGAAACTTTGCTTCCTTTGCTCCTGTTAACAAATGTTGCTTTTCATGAGACTCACCGGCGCATGCGCAGCGCTAATTTCGTCAACGAAGACGAAAAATATTCGTTAACAAACATTTTTTCTGTGACTAAGACGAGACGTTGACGAGCTAAAACTAATATCTGATGATAAAAACGATGACGAAATTTATGCCGCGTCTTCGTTAACAAGACGAGACGGGACTATAATGTTATTTGAGGACTACCGGACATTCAAAATACATCCTATAGCAGGGTTCCTCAAATCTTGATCCAACCCTGATCAGACTCTCCTACCTGTGATTTTCTAATGATCCTGAAGACACTGATTAGCATGCTCAGGTGTGTTTGATTAGGGTTAGCGATGACGAAATTTATGCCACGTCTTCGTGAACAAGACGAGACGGGACTATAATGTTATTTGAGGACTACCAGACATTCAAAATACATCCTATAGGCTACATCTTACTAGTTGCTGTAGTAAGACGGCGGCGCATGCACACGCTGCGGCTTCTCTCTCTCCCATCAGAACGGTGTTTTCGTGTTTTTTGTCTTGTGAGTCGCAGTGTTTTCGTACGTCTTCATCGCGTCTACCTGTCTCTAAGCACGCATACAGTCGTGAGTTTCTGCTCGATGTCGGCAGAACCACATTTTTAGAGTTAAACTCTGCGCATGCCAAAGAGCTGCGGGATCTCTGTCTGCTCCGGAGGCCCACACCATCACCGACCCCCACTACTGCATCTCACCCACAGCGGAGGCGCCACAAGCGGCATGAGAGGAAGCAGAAGAGGGGTAAGCGCGGAGGTATCCGGGCTAGGCCCAAGATGGCGGCGCGTTCAGACGCAGCGGCTTCTCTCTCCCGACAGAAAGGGGTTTTCGTGTTTTTTGTCTTGTGAGTCGCAGTGTTTTCGTACGACTTCATCACGTCTACCTGTCTCTAAGCGCGCATACAGTCGTGAGCTTCTGTTCGATGACGGCAGAACCAGATTTTTAGAGTTAAACTCTGCGCACGCCGAAGAGCTGCGGGATCTCGGTCTGCTCCGGAGGCCCACACCATCACCGACCCCCACTACTGCATTTCGCCCACAGCGGAGGTGCCACAAGCGGCGTGAGAAGAAGCAGAAGAGGGGTAAGCGCGGAGGTATCCGGGCTAGGGTAACGGCTAACCCACACAAGCCAGCTATCCCCACCACCGTACTGGCTATCGTACGCTCTTTGGACAATAAACTGGACTACATCCGACTACTACGCTCAACTCAGAGGACTGTTGAGACTGTTGTGTTTTTGTGTTCACGGAAGCATGGCTCAGCAACAGCATTCCGGACTGCGTTATTCAGCTCGATCAGCTAACATGCTATCGAGCGGACAGAGTTCTCGTCGAGGGAGGTAAGAGTGTGCGTGGTGCCGCAATGCTGTTGTGGTCTGCAAACACTGCTCACCCCTGGTGAAGTTTATTATTATTAAGTGCCGGCCGTTCTATCTACCGAGGGAATATACAGCCATACTGCTCATTGCTGTATACATCCCTCCCAACTCCAACAACAGCAACAGGAGGGAGGCACTACATGAACTGTACCAGCACATCAGTGAGCAGCAGACAGCCCACCCTGATCCTTTTCTCATCTTGGCTGGGGATTTCAATCATGCAGACCTAAAGAGTGTGTTCCCAAAAATACACCAACACATAGACTTTCCAACACGGGGGAACAACACTTTGGACTTTGTTTACACCACCCAGAGAGGAGCTTACAAGACCCTCCCCCTCCCCCATCTTGGCACCTCAAACCACATCACTGTCATGCTAATGCCTGCACTCATTAAAGTCACCAAACCAGTTCACAAACAAATACAAGTGTGGCCGGAAGGGTCATCAGACTGTTTTAACACCACTGACTGGAATATGTTTAAGCAGGCTGCCACATACAATAACTCCACAGACCTCCAAGAGTACTCAGAGACTGTCACTGCCTACATCACCAAGTGTACTGATGATCTAACAGTCTCAAAGACCACCACTGTCCGGGCCAACCAGAAGCCGTGGATGACAGGGGAGGTCTACCGACTCCTGAAAGCTTGGAACGCTGCCTTCAGAGCTGGAGATGAGGTGGGCCTGAAGACAGCTAGGGCCAACCTATCCCGCGGCATCAGAGAGACTAAAAGACAGTACTCCAGGAGGAAAGCCCATCGTTTCAGCGACAGCAGAGACACTCTGAGCCTGTGGCGGGGGATATAGACCATTACGGACTACAAGCCCCCACCGTGGACCTGTGACAGCAACATCTCCCTGCTGAACGAGCTGAATGCCTTCTTTGCTCGCTTTGAGGCACAAAACAGCACCACTGCACATAAGACTCCACCTCCTCCCAGCGACGACGCTGTCCCCAGACAGCGTGAGGAGATCCCTCAGCAGGATCAACGCACGCAAAGCTCCGGGTCCTGACAACATTCCTGGGCGTGTACTGAGAGATTGTGCACCACTGATGTCTTCACAAACATTTTCAACATCTCACTAAGTCAGGCTGTTGTCACCACATGCTTCAAAGCTACCACCATCATTCCAATCCCGAAGAAGCCGTCTCCATCCTGCTTCAATGACTACCGTCCAGTTGCACTTACCCCTATTCTCATGAAGTGCTTTGAATGGCTAGTCATGCACCACATCAAGTCTGCCCTCTCTCCCTCCCTGGACCCCTTCCAGTTTGCATATCGGTCCAACCGCTTAACCGATGATGCCATCGCCACTACCTTCCACTCAGCACTCACACATCTGGACAAAAAAAGACTCATACGTCAGAATGCTGTTCATAGACTTCAGTTCAGCATTCAACACAATCATCCCTCAACAGCTCATTCACAAACTGGTCCAGCTGGGGCTCAATACTTCACTGTGCCACTGGCTGTTGGACTTCCTGACTGGAAGACCTCAGGCAGTACGAGGCAGCAGTAACACATCCAGCACCATCACACTTAACACTGGGGCCCCCCAAGGATGTGTGCTGAGCCCCCTCCTCTTCACTCTGCTGACACACGACTGCACACTGTCACACAACTCCAACCTCTTCATTAAGTTTGCGGATGACACGACTGTGGTGGGTCTCATTAGCAACAGAGATGAGACAAACTACAGGAGTGAGGTGAGCCGCCTGGCCGGGTGGTGCAGTGACAACAATCTCTCTCTGAATGTGGAGAAGACGAAGGAGATTGTTGTTGATTTCAGGAGTGTGCACTTAGCATGCTCCTCTGACCGTCAAGGGTGCGACTGTGGAGAGAGTGAGCAGCACCAAGTTCCTGGGCGTGCACATCACAGAGGATCTCTCCTGGACTGACAACACCGCAGCACTGGCCAAGAAAGCACAGCAGCGTCTCTACTTCCTCCGCAAACTGAGAAGAGCCAGAGCCCTGGCCCCCATCATGTGCACCTTCTACAGAGGCACCATCGAGAGCATTCTGACGAGCTGCATCACTGTGTGGTATGGCACCTGCAACGCGTCCTGCCGCAAGTCACTTCAACACATAGTGAGAGCAGCCGAGAAGATCGTTGGTGTCTCTCTCCCCTCCCTCCAGGATATTAATGGAACCCGTCTCACCCGCAAAGCCCTCTGCATTGCAGGTGATCCCACCCACTGTATGTATGTGCTGTACATGTGGAAGAATTGACAAAGCAGACTTGACCTTGACTTGACTGTCTTGTCCTTCAAAATGTGCTTCCCTGTCTTTGGATTGCAATCGGATAAGGGGCGTTCGCATATAGTCTCAGTATGGCAACCGCAGTGGATGGATAGACTACCAAAACACAAACTAGCGATCTGAAACAATG
This sequence comes from Sinocyclocheilus grahami, assembly GCF_001515645.1. NCBI lineage: Eukaryota > Metazoa > Chordata > Actinopteri > Cypriniformes > Cyprinidae > Sinocyclocheilus > Sinocyclocheilus grahami. Next base: position 250,095 of record NW_015506730.1, read on the forward strand.
GCCTCAGCACCCGAAGGGGTAGGGATAAGGTGACAAGACGTCCCATTTTTCCCGGGAGTCACAATTCGTTGTCGATTAACTTAAAGTTAGTGAAGGCGGGATAGGTGGAATTGCGCTGATAGAAGTGCTCTCTCTCGCGCACACGCTCCCCTTCTACAGTTCTCATATACAGCGCGCGATCAGTTCCAAGTGCTCAAATACACACACAGCAGTCCAAATGTCTATTGTGTAGAGTATCTCATGTAAATACAGTCGGTTATGGATTAAGTAAACATAAACAGGTGGGTGAAAACTGAACGCGTGTCAGTATTAGATACACGACTTCCGTCTTAAAGGGACAGCATTCATAATTAAGTACCTATCAGTGTCATTAATGTTGCCCAACAAAAGATGATAAATAAATATGTTAAGTAAACCTACTGTATCTGAAAAATTTGTTTAATTTGTATCTCTTTCGTATTTGCGTTATTCCCTTATTCTGCTTCTTTTTCAAAAAATTATAAAATATATATTATATATGAACAACTATAATTTTTATAAATTGCTCCCTTTTCACTACTGTTAAGGGATAGTTCACACAAAAATGAAAATTGTCATAATTTATTCAAGTTTTTCCAAATTCAATCCTTGATTAAAATTTCTCATAAGCTTAATTGATTTGGTCTAAAGAGAGAAGAATTAATGACTATTTTTGTTTGAAGACTACATATAAAATAGCTACCAAAATAAATGTTGGTAACTGCGGTTTGACCAAAAGTAATGACTAAAAGTTGACAAAAATGCAATGACTTTTCATCGACTAAAACTATGAAAGACTCAAATGACTAAAATGTGACTAAGACTATTAAGCATTTTCGTCTTAAGATAAAGACTAAGAATAAATCAAATGCCTGTCAAAATTAACACTGGCGCAGCGCTGAACTCATACGTCATCCGCCCGGAACTGCTTCCGTGTACAACTGTTGACGCAAGCTAGATTAAAGTGATTATTACATTTTGAAAATGTATATTTTTCTTACAAAAACAGATCGATTCGCTGCGACAGGAGGCCTTTGTTCACCCCCCCCCCGGAGCCATGTGAGACTTTTTACTATGGATGGGCGCTTTTTATTTCACTTCTTTTGGACTGATGCACTGCAACACCCGCTGAGTGCCATTAAACAGCTTGAATGATCAAAGACAATTTTAAATATAACTCCGACTGGATTCGTCTGAAATAAGAACGTCATATACACCTAGGATGCCTTGAGGGTGAGTAATTTATGGGCTAATTTTCATTTTTGGGTTAACTAACCCTTTAAATATTTACAAAGTCTGATATACGACACTGTGATATTTTCAGTGTTGCCAGATTGGGTCGACAATTTCCAGCCCAAAAGCTCACCAAAACCTTCTGTAAGAGCCAGGTATAGTTCTTTTATTTTGAAAACATTTTATGCGTTAACTGCGGCACCTGGTGGTGGTGGCGCAGTGGCCTTCAAATAATCTCCTACAACAGATGTAATCCATGTTTTGAGAGCCGAGTCAATCTCTCACACACTTTACTGTACATACTACTTATAATTATGTCACTTTGGCATATACAGCTAAAAACCTGTCACTTATCAATCATCACATTTGCTTTTAATCCAGCATATCTGGCCATAAAAGGAAGAACCATACCTGAAGGAACGAAGTCATCATCATCATTCTGATCTTCATCATCCTTATTCTGATCATCACCATCACTCTGATCTTCATCATCCTTATTCTGATCATCACCATCACTCTGATCTTCATCATCCTTATTCTGATAAAAGTTGACAAAAATGCAATGACTTTTCATCGACTAAAACTATGAAAGACTCAAATGACTAAAATGTGACTAAGACTATTAAGCATTTTCGTCTTAAGATAAAGACTAAGAATAAATCAAATGCCTGTCAAAATTAACACTGGCGCAGCGCTGAACTCATACGTCATCCGCCCGGAACTGCTTCCGTGTACAACTGTTGACGCAAGCTAGATTAAAGTGATTATTACATTTTGAAAATGTATATTTTTCTTACAAAAACAGATCGATTCGCTGCGACAGGAGGCCTTTGTTCACCCCCCCCCCGGAGCCATGTGAGACTTTTTACTATGGATGGGCGCTTTTTATTTCACTTCTTTTGGACTGATGCACTGCAACACCCGCTGAGTGCCATTAAACAGCTTGAATGATCAAAGACAATTTTAAATATAACTCCGACTGGATTCGTCTGAAATAAGAACGTCATATACACCTAGGATGCCTTGAGGGTGAGTAATTTATGGGCTAATTTTCATTTTTGGGTTAACTAACCCTTTAAATATTTACAAAGTCTGATATACGACACTGTGATATTTTCAGTGTTGCCAGATTGGGTCGACAATTTCCAGCCCAAAAGCTCACCAAAACCTTCTGTAAGAGCCAGGTATAGTTCTTTTATTTTGAAAACATTTTATGCGTTAACTGCGGCACCTGGTGGTGGTGGCGCAGTGGCCTTCAAATAATCTCCTACAACAGATGTAATCCATGTTTTGAGAGCCGAGTCAATCTCTCACACACTTTACTGTACATACTACTTATAATTATGTCACTTTGGCATATACAGCTAAAAACCTGTCACTTATCAATCATCACATTTGCTTTTAATCCAGCATATCTGGCCATAAAAGGAAGAACCATACCTGAAGGAACGAAGTCATCATCATCATTCTGATCTTCATCATCCTTATTCTGATCATCACCATCACTCTGATCTTCATCATCCTTATTCTGATCATCACCATCACTCTGATCTTCATCATCCTTATTCTGATCATCACCATCACTCTGCTCTTCATCATCCTTATTCCAATCATCATCATCACTCTGATCTTCATCATCATCATTCTGATCTTCATCATCCTTATTCCGATCATCATTCTGATCTTCATCACTCTGATCTTCATCATCATCATCCTTATTCTGATCTTCATCATCATCCTCATCCTCATTCTGATCTTCATCCTCATCACTGTGTTGTTGTTCTTTCTCTGCGGTGGTTTCTTCTCCTCGGCTCTCCATCAGGTTCCTGCAGTCCACCAGTTTGACGGAGCACATCTTCAGCGGCGTCTGCAGCATCTGCTGTTCTCCAGCGTTACAGTCAGAGGTTTGATCAGTGGATTCATGATCCTGAGCGTCAGTATAACAGAGTAAAGTGAGGCTGAGATCTGAGTCATGTGTGTCTCTGGATCTCTGATCTCTGATGCTCCAGACTGAATCCTGAGGTTCTGTCCCATCATTACCCTCATTTTCATCATCAATCCAATAATCATCCGGCTCTTCCTTATTACTCTGTTCTTTCTCTGTGGTGGTTTCTTCTCCTCTGCTCTCTATCAGGTTCCTGCAGTCCACCAGTTTGACGGAGCACATCTTCAGTGGCGTCTGCAGCATCTGCTGTTCTCCAGCGTTACAGTCAGAGGTTTGATCAGTGGATTCATGATCCTGAGCTTTTGTCCAATTAGTCACACGCACCTTCTTCAGATCCTGACAAACACATCACAGATAAACACTAATAAATAACAACCTGTTGATATCATCCTCATTACTCAGCAGTTATCTCTAGTCAGTGGCGGAACATTTTCTAGGGCGCCACATTCAAAAATTTTTGAATACATCCCGGAATGATTTACCAAGTTCAAGACCGAGGATGAGTCCACAAAATCTATATTTTCTGCAAGCTTTTTTTTTTTTTTTTCCAAGCTTTAAAATATTTTGTATTTTTTCATAATTCACAATGTATACAGTGCAACAGCAAAAACTGTGAGGAAAACAATAAATGTCACATTTGGTTAGAGCAGTGGTTTTCAGACCTGTCCATGAAGTACCCCAGCACTGCACATTTTGTGTCTCCTTATGGGGTCGTTTACACCTGGTCACGTCATCCGTTTTGTCTGATCGGATAGCTATCCGATCATGAAAAGGCCAGGGGCCTCATGTATAAAACTTTACGTAGATTTCATCCTAAATGTGTGCGTACGCACAAAAGCTAGATTTTGCATACGTACAAAAGTTTTCAGATTTATAAAGCCATGCATATACCAGAACCTGCGCAAAATTCCCTTTGTAATACCCAGTGCGTACGTCCATCTCCACCCCATCTCCTCCCCGAAATTGCCATATATGGAGCTTACAACGCCTAGTTTTAATATGCATGACGTAATCTGCATATCATTTCCATGCATACTTCCATCCACGTGACACTATGTTTAAAGGGGTCATATGATGCAATTTCAAGTTTTCCTTTCTCTTTGGAGTGTTACAAGCTCTTGGTGCATAAAAAAAGATCTGTAAAGTTGCAAAGACTAAAGTCTCAAATCCAAAGAGATATTCTTTATAAAAGTTAAGAGTCAGCCACACCCCCCTAAAACGGCTCGTTCTAACACGCCCCCACATGTCTACGTCACAATGTGGGAAGATTTGCATAACACCGTCCAAATGTTCACGCAAAGAAAGAAGGCGTAACTTTTATTCTCGCTGTAATATTGTTGCTGCCGCCGCCGCCATGTCGTGAAGACGCTGTGTGCTTCGTTAGCAGCAAAACTACTTTGTTTGGCCTTCCAAAAGAGGACAATATCTGCTTCGTCATGCCTAGAGCTGATCCGTGCTGGTTGCTGAGGAAATACATCAACTTCGCTGTGGATCACTGGATCGGCTTTCACCGTGGACGCGGAGTCCAGCCCGGGGTCGTCACATGTCCTTCCGGACGCTCCTTCGTCGAAATCGCCGGCCACGCTGTTCTCAAGCCCACCACCTCTGCTCACTCTAACCCTCCGGTCGTTCCTCACGCTAGCCCCCGGCCTCCGCTCACTCAAGGCCGCCGTGTGTGACGCTGTGTTTCGTTGTGAAAGCGAAACTACTTTGTTTGGCCTTCCAAAAATGGACACGACTAGAAATCAGTGGTTAAGTTGTATTTACAACACTGTTCCAGAACACTTCAACTCAAATATTCAGATGTGTGCAGCACATTTTATGGAGGACTGTTTCCTGATCCTGGGAGAGTAGACTACAATGCCGGCTGTTCTGACTCACAGACTGTAAGTACGTTTTTTATATTTAAAGAGTTTTTATATTTTATATATTTAAAGCGAGTTTTTTGAGCAGTGTAGAGTAGCGCTTGTTGTTTGTCATTTCTCTGATCACAAATGCAGACATGGTTTTATGTTTATGTGGCGAGAAATATAAGTCTATAAGCATAAGTCATTATAATCCATAATTATGTTCCCACTGGATGCAACAAATGCCTCGTTTATAATGGGTTTGAATGTTTTTGTCTCGTCGCTTCGGCCGGGACACGGCGTCAACAGTATGGTGAAGGGCGTAACATTTCCGTCACACGCTTGAGGAATTCAGCCAATCACAATACACTGGATAGCTGGCCAATCAGAGCACACCTCGCTTTTTCAGACCGATGAGCTTTGTAAAAATCGACGCATATCAGAAAGGCAGGGCATAGAGGAGAAACAATAATGTACAGTATGTGGAAAATAATGTGTTTTTTTTACCTTAAACCACAAACATTTCATTACACCAAATACACAAAATAATGTTCTTTTTAGCAACATCATATGACCCCTTTAACGCAGTTAAGGGTAGCCTACAACACGTTAGGAAAATACGGACTATAATTGCGTTTTGAGACATCACTTTTAATTTATGCAATTTGCCTAAAAGGTAAACATATATTGTAGATTGTTTACAGCCTATATTTTTATGGAAAGAATTAAATTTATTTGTAGTGTAAATAGCTGTCTGACTCACCGTGTCAATAACAAAACATTTTGAAAATAAAACATGCATATCTTACAGTTTTCTTCAAATTCTATCTTTTAGATATGGTTTGTCACAATATTGGGAAGAGCACGAAAGGGGTTATCATTAGGCTGCTGTCTGTGCGCGACACCTGTGAACAGTTCTACTGTCATCAATGGACTGTTTGATCAACAAGTGCATCCTTATGTCTGTCATTACCGTCTATGTTCCAAAGCCATCAGACGAATCAAGTTCACATAAATGATCACTATTAGTGCAAAAGTATTTTCTCAGAACATGAGTTTTGCTATTTAGAACACAATTTAAAGCGGAATTGTCATATGCTAAGCAATCCTCGCTGTGATTAAAACATTAAATCACATACCACAGGAAAATTGGTCGAAAGCAGCACATCCACTGCAAATATTTCGGTTTAAATTCATATGTTGTAATTAGTGGATAATAATTTCATGAAATTTCAGTGCTTAACTTCATCATTCAGAGTGTCATATAACAAATCAGATAGATATCCGATCAGCGAAAACGCATGAAATGACCAGGTGTAAATGGGCCCTATATCTGACACACCCACTTCAGGTCTCGCAGTATCCACTAATGGGCTGATGATCTGAATCAGGTGTGATAGATGAGGGAGACATGGAAAACGTGCAGTGTTGGGGGGCCTCGAGGAACGTGGTTGGCAACCACTGGTTTAGAGCAGTGGTTCCCAATCCTGGTCCTGCAGAACCCCCAACACTGCACATTTTAGATGTCTCCCTATTTAAACACACCTGATTCAACTCATCAGCTCATTAATGAAGACTCCAAGACCTCAAATGTGAGTGTCAGATAAGAGAGACACCAAAAACATGCAGTGTTGGGGGTTCTCCAGGACCAGGATTGGGAACCACTGGTTTAGAGTATTTTCTATAACTACAAGTCAAGCTGCAATTCCAACAGGACCAGACAGAGATGCCAACAGACCACTATACCAATTGCCTAACCCAGGGTTCTCCAACCCTGCTCCTGGAGAGCTACCGTCCTAAAGATTTCAGCTCCAACCCCAATCAAACACGCCTGAACCAGGTAATCAAGGTGTTCAACGCTACTTGTTAATTTCAGACAGGTGTGTTGGAGCATGGTTAGCACTGAAATCTGCAGGACGGTAGCTATCCAGGTGTGGGGGCGGCTAAACTCCGGGAAAGTTTTCAGTCCAATGATCCAGTAAGCGAATGCATTCAAACAATCTGTCCGAAACAGCGCTAATATAAAGGAAACCAGGCCAATTACATCAGAGATTGCAGAGAGAATAGAGACTTGTGTTGCGTTTTCAGTGAATTATTAATTCCAGTGTGTTTGGCTGTTAAACATTCAGACAATCACAATATTCTGTGATTGTCTCTGAAGCGCATGAGCCCTCACACGTGCTGTGTGAAGTACACACTGAACGGATTGTCAACACATCACACCGCTGTATGGCCAGATGAGACTCAAACTACAGTTTCTCGACTGGATAACCAGTCTCGCTAGTAAAGTTTTGATGGATGAAGACTGCAATCAAGGTAAAGACGATTGCGGTGGCGTACAGGAGTCACACAGTAAGCATGCATGAGTCTGTTATAATAATGTGTGTATGAGTGCTCTTGACGCACTGATCGCACATTGTATTTATGCACAGGCACAAACATTTCCGTACATTCACGCTGTTTCCACACACATTCATGATAATGTTTTGAATGTTTATGTTGCTGTGTTTAGTTATACTGAATGGATCCGTGTACTGTAGTAGATTTATGCAGTCAGCAGGTGGTTGGTTTAGTTTTTTTTTTGGCATCTCCATGTGGTCCTGTTCGGTATCGCAACTTGACTTCTCTAAAATGTAAAAATGCCCAAACTATCTCAGCTCTCCGTGCCCACCTCCGTCTATCAGTGGATCAACAGCTTCCTGACAGACAGACAGCAGCTAGTGAGGCTGGGAAAATACACATCCAGCACCCGTACGATCAGCACTGGAGCTCCTCAGGGTTGTGTTAACTCCTCACTGCTCTTCTCCCTCTACACCAACGACTGCACGTCTAAAGACCCCTCTGTCAAGCTCATGAAGTTTGCAGACGACACCACACTCACCGGCCTCATTCAGGACGGTGGCGAGTCTGCTTACAGACAGGAGGTCGAGCAGCTGGCTGTCTGGTGCAGTCTCAACAACCTGGAGCTCAACACGCTCAAAACTGTGGAGATGACCGTGGACTTCAGGAGAAACCCCTCTGCACTCCCCCCACTCACC